>NC_136983.1:43475256-43573194 GCF_032717465.1 Coenobita brevimanus | reverse complement strand
ATCGCCTCCACTTACGTCCTGTCCCCACCATTTCACTGCCCTGCTTAACTCACATATCTCTCTCATATACCTCTCCACCACGTCCCTTGCATCTCATCCTCGGCCTCCCCCTCCCTCTTCCCCCCTCCACCTTACTCCCCATACACTCTCTTAAGTCAGTCTTTCATCCTCCATCCTCTCCCACACAGATCAAACCACCTCAGTATGTTCCCTCATAACACTTCCCTATCACATCCACATCCACACCATAATGCTCCTTTATATCCTCATTCGATCAGCCCTGTCTCTCCATGTGACTCCATAATCCTCTTAAATAACTGTTTCCACTGCTCTCACTCTTGACTTGTGTCCTTCCAGCAATGTCCAAGCTTCATTTCCATAGGTTAGAGTTGGTATCTCTGTACTGTCATGTAATGACTTTTTCACTTCCATGCTCACTTCCCTGTTTCTTATCACTGCTTTCAAAAGAACCAGCAACCTTTCTTCCATAACAACACCCTTTCAAATACTTCACCCTCCAAACCTCCATCCTTACTCCATCACACTACTCAAGTACCAAAACGTACTCACATTTTCCAATTCCTCACCACATCCAGCCTCGCTGTACATTCACTGACTACACCTCTTTTCCCTACATTCACCTTTAGGGTCCGTTTCTTGTGCACTCTCCCAAACTCATCCTCCAAGCCACTTGCAGCTCCTCTTCGTCTTCACTCAACAACACAGTATCAGCCCCTGCAAAACAACAGTGCAGGGAGGTTCCAAACACTATCCTCTCTCACCAAGGGCCACTCCAACATCCACTACCACATTACCTTGTACCTCTTTTATTACCCCATCCATGAACAGATTGAACAACCATGGAGACATGACACATCCCTGTTTTCAACCCAATATCCAAAGAGAAGAAGTCACTTAGTTCACCATCCCTGCATACTGCAGCCCTAGGACCATCATACATACTCTACACAGCATTCAACAACTTTCCATCTTCTCCCATATATTCTTAATACTGTACTTTCCTGATCCATGTCCTGTCCACCCTGTCATATGCTTTCTTCAAGTCTGCAGAGAAATACATGCAACTTCTTTCCCTTCTCTAGAAACTTTTTTCCACTAAAGATCTAAGAATGAATATCTGATCTACACACCCTCTTCCCTTCCTAAAGCCTCCCTATGTTCTTTACCAACTAATTCCTCTGTTCTTTCTCTAACTCTGTCAATAAGTATCCTACCATACACTTTTCCTATTATACTAAGAAGACAAATGCTCGTATGATTACCACACACACTTCTTTTTCCCCTTTTCAGCTTTGTACAAGGGAATAATTACACCTGACTTCCAATCCTCCGGGACTCTACCTTCCTCCCAGGCCAATCTGCCCACATCTTTCACATCCATTCTACTGTCTCTCCCCCATGCTTCAGCATTTCACCTACACTCTCCATCAATTCCCACAGGCTTTCCCCAATTTAACTTTCTTCATTGCTTCCACAACTTCTATCTTACTGATTTCTTCCTGTCTTCTCACCTCCTTCCTTCTCTCAGCCATTCCCCAGCCATTTATACTCACATTACTTCCATCCTGTATGTTCAACAATTCCTTAAAATGTTCTCTCCATCTATCCCTTTTTCTCCCTTCTTCACTAGTAATCTACCAACTTTATCTTTCACTCCCCTGCTAACCTCACTTCCACCATGTCTTACCCTCTTCACCTCTTTCCAGAACATTTTCTTACAGTCCCTCCATTTTACACTCAAATTCCTTCCAAATTTCACATCCACTCTCTTTTTACTCTCTCTTACTAATCTTTTCACCTCTTTCTTTCTTTCTACATATAACTCTCTCTTCTGCCTCTCAACTTCTTCCACGGCCCTATTTCTCATCCTTTCATTGTATGCTTTCTTCTTTTGTGCCACAGCCTGTCTCACCTCTTCAGTCCACCACGCTGTTCCTTGCACCCCTCTCCGTCTTCTCTTCCTTCCACACACCAACATCACATGGTGCACATATTTCTTCTGTAAATATCCTATACACACCTTCCACGTCTCCCATCTGCTCTAGTTCATATTTGCCCAATCGTTCCTCCACTTCTCTCTTATACTCTGCCTTTTTCTCATCCTCTTGTAACCTTTCCACTCTCCTTGCAACTACTCCTTCCTCTCGTCTTTCCCTTCTTCTATTCCTCCATCTTACTTGTATCCTAATTCTGGCCACCACCAAGTAGTGGTCAGAAAGTCCACTCCCCCAACCTCTATAATCTCTTGCATCCATTACGCATCTTCGCATCCTTTCATCCACACACACATAATCATTCATTGCCTTCCTTTCATTCAGTTCACCACCCACCCTTCTCATCACTCGCCATGCATACCTGTGGATCATTTTATGCCTGAAGAGGGTATTGGCTATCACCAACCCCCTCCCAGCACAAATGTCCACTAACGCTCTGCCATTCTCATCTATCGCAGCAGGCACACCCCACTCACCTATCTTCTCATCCACCTTCACATTCCCTACTTTACCTTTCATATCACCGATCAAAAACACTCCCTCATTCCTTCCAAACTTTTCCATGCACACTTCCACATTTGTCCAGAACTCTTCTCTCACTCTGCTAGCACGATCTTGCGTTGACGCATACACACACACAATCACCCACATTTGTATTCCAACTTTCAATTTTACCCACACAATCCTTGACCCAACTGATCCATACTATCTTAAGCTCTTCTTCCATCTTTTGCTCACAACTATACATACTCCTTCCTTTGCCCTCTCATTCTCACCTACTCCTGCACATATACCCCATCCATACTTCCATTCTCTCACGCTTTCTCCTCTCCATTTTGTTTCAGTCATTCCACATACATCCACTTTTGCACCCTCAAGCACCTGGACAATCTCTCTCTCTTTCACCTCATCATTCGCTCCTCTTACATTCCACGTAGCCATTACCAAGTCCTTTGTCAGGTCCTGGGTCGTCATCTTTTGGTCAATAGATGAAATTACAAAACAGTTGCACAAGCAGAAGGAAGAAAATGAAAATTTAGTAAAGGAGATTAATAAGAAAGACACAACAATAGATGAATTATCAGTTGAGGTGGAGTACACTTAGAAGGAAGGAATTAGTAGAAATGGCTAAGCACAGTTTTCAACCATGAGAGTATTATGGAAGAGTTCAGAAATGATACAGAGACAATAAAGCAGGCAAGCACTCTGATAGATCATAGCAGTGATACTGAGGAAAAGATAACCCAGGTGAATGAAGTGATACAAAGCTACAATAATGATGTGGAAACCACATATGCTGAAATTGTGAAAGTAAAGAAAGAAACAAGAGTTGAAGAAAAGAGCATTAAAAAGGAAGTGAAGAAAATAATCCAAAACAATCCAAAATTGGTCAAAGATTCAGCAGACATCAACAGATCTATAGTAATCAGTGGTATAGAGGAGGAAGAAATAAAAAACAAGATTTTGAGAGACAAAAAGGACATGGCAAATGTAAGGAACATATTGAAGGAAGTTTCAGAGGAAATCTGTAGTAAAGACAGAGGAACACAAAAGATTAGGAAAATATGAGAGAAATAAATCAAGGCTGCTGAAAGTAACCTTCCAGAGTGTAAATACTGTGGAGAAAATACTGAAAAATGCAAACAAACTTATTGAAAAAGAGGAATTCAAAAATGTATTGATAAAAAGATGCCTAACTCAAGAGGAACTTGGATTACTAAAAGAGAAGAGGGAGGAGGCAAGAACAAAAATGAGGGAAGATCAGAGGAAGAGAAGAACACATTTTTTTACAAAGTAATTGGATTGCAGGTTTGAAAGTGGTACATAAACAGGAGGGAATAAAAAGGAGAAAGCTAGTAGACCCAAGTCGTGACAAGTATGTAAACAAGATGATTAAGCTGATGTACTCTAATGTAGATGGAATGGTATCAAATTTACGAGAGATGAATGATTATATCAAAGAAAAGGAACCACTTATTGTTTGCCTAACTGAAACAAAATTAACATCAAGGATATCAAATGATACACTAAACCTAGAGGAATACAGTATATATGGAGAAGAGATAGGAACTTAAAAAATGGAGGAGGAATTATAATATTAATGAAGAAAAATCTGCAAGTCTAGGAAATAGAACTAAGATGTACCCTCACAGGTAGAACTGATTGCAGTAGAGATTAAAGTACGTCTAAAGGGAAAGTAATTGTGGCCAGATTTATACATGCCACCCAGATCAAACATTTGAGAAAAAGACGAATATGAAGACCTGGCAGAGAAAACAGTTCAAAGGTTAAGAGCATTACTACATAGAATGGAGGAGAAATCTGAAAGAATTATACTAACTGGAGATTTCAATACAAATATAAATTGGAATACTCTAGATATAAAAAGCCAGGAAGGCTGTTGGGACCAAAAGCTTCTTGACCTTGTGCAGGAGTTTTTCCCAACAACATGTAAAAAGAAGCTTACCAGAAGAAGAGGACTTGACATACCATCAGTACTAGAATCTTATATATCCTAGGCAAGAAATTGATATTCACAATATGATGTATCAGCCTCCATTCAACAAAAGTGACCACACAGTATTAAAATTACAACTTCAGGATTGCATATGACATAGTTAATAGTAAAAGGAAGCCTTAACTACAAAAAGGGCAACTATCATGACCTAAAGAAATACTTCTTAGAAATAGATTGGGAAAAAGAGCTTAGAGGACAAGATTTAAATGTTATATATAGAAAATTCTGTGAACTTTATGAAGTACATCCCACAGCACAAAGATTCAGAAAAGAAAATAAAGAAATGGTTTAATACTGAATGTAAAAAATCAAAAGAAAAAGGAGATGTGTTGTGGAACAGATACAGAAGACACAATAGTGAAAGGGCGTATAACAGCTATAAACAGGCAAGAAACGATTATACAAGAATAAGGAGAGAAGCCCAAAAACAGTTTGAGGAGGATATCATAAATAAAAGCAGTGATCAACCGAAGCTATTTTACAGCTACATCCGAAGCAAAACCAAAGTAAAAGATAAAATACAATCCATTACAGATAAGGGGATCACCTACACATGAGAGAGAAGGATATTTGTGAAGCACTACATAAGAATTTCCAATCAGTTTTTACAGAAAGAAAATAATGTTTTGAGAGGATTATATGGAACTTGCATGCTCACACATACTACCAGATATACATCATCCCCTTCCATCGTCCAATCCTACATTGCCCCATGAGGGAGGCGTAGGAGCCTGGGGCTAGGCAGTTGGTCCCAACATTTAAGATGAGAGTGACCAGCCTCACTCATCCCTGAGTGGCATTACATGAGCAATCAACCCCAACCACCCCTTGGATATAAAGCAGCTTCACTGGCTCCAATCTGATTAGAGAGTGCAATAATTACCCACTAAACCACCAGGCGCCAAAATTTGGTTACATGGTTACCACCCAGCATACTAAATGGTTTCCTGGTGCACAGGGAAACTCATTTGGCTTCTCACTCAGTGTAAGAGTCACCCACAGGCTGAAGGAAGTGGAAAGAATGAAAGGGAAAGAAAGACAGAAGAGGGAGCATAAAGTCACTGCGTGAGGCAGAAGGACAAGGAAAGAATGAAGGAAAAAAGACAGAAGAGAATGGAAGGAAAGAAGGAGAAGAGGATAGGGCAGACACCCGAGAGCAGCAGTTATCAGGAAAAAGAAATACAGGAGTTAAGTAAATTAGACAAAAGAAAAAGCAAAATTGTCCTGAGTGAAATTTCATGTTGGGTGCTACATGAATGTGCATAAGAGTTAAGTAAACCATTATCTTTAATTTTCAAGGAATCCTTGGGGCAAGGTAAACTACACTGATATTTGGAAGAAAGCAAACATTGTAATTGTTTCCTTATTCAAGAAAGGGGAATAGACAAAATCCACTCAGCTACCGAGCAAGTATCACCAACCAGTGTTTTAAGCAAGGTATTAGAAAAGCTGATAAGAAAAGTTTGGGTAAATCATCTAGAAGATCACAGTATGATAACAGAAAGACAGTTTGGTTTCAGAAAGGGAAAATCATGTGTTATTAATTTGTTGAGCTACCATGATAGAGTAACAGAAACATTACAGAACGGAGAAGGATGGGTGGGCAGTATCTATTTGGATTTCAAGAAAGCATTTGACAGAGTACCGCACCAAAGACTTTTATGGAAACTGTACCATCAAGGAGGAATCAAGAGGCAAACTGTATTGTTGGATGCAAGATTTTCTCAAAAGAAGAGAAATGAGAACAGTACTATGGAAAAATTACTCATCATGGAGGGAAGTGACTAGTGGAGTTCCACAGGGGTCAGTGCTGGCACCAATTATGTTTTTAGTGTATATAAATGATACAGACAGTAACATTGAAAATGAAAGCTATCCCTATAAATATCTGTTTGCTGATGATAGCAAAGAAATACAAAGGAGAAATTACTAACACAGACTCTTACGTAAAGAGCTACTAAGAAGAATTAAACCTCATGAATGGAGCAATACATGGCAAAATGCTGAATTCAAGTATGTGGATAAGTGTCATGTAATCATGTTAAAGACCCTGATTGGGATTATAAGTTAGGAAATTAAACCCTACACATCAGAAACAGAAGAAGGACCTAGGTATGATTATCAATAACAGACTGTCTTCAGCTGACACACATTAATAGTGGAAAGGTACGGAACATTTATACGCCTGTTTGCAAATATGAGAATAGCATTCACATACATAAATGAAGACACTAAGAAAGATAATAACATCATTCATCAGCAGACTAACCCTGGAGTATGGGTCAGTAGTCTGGAGTCCTCATCTCAAAGAAACACATAGATATGATTGAGAAGAGTTCAAGAGGGTGGCTATAAGATGGGGTAACTTTTCTGACACCTCTTGCTTAAAACTTCGTAAAAGTCAAAAAGAATCGATAGGCCAGTGGCTTTCGCAGTCCGTATTCGTACTGAAAATCAGAGGATCAAGCCAACTTTTGCCTTTTTACTCTACGCAAGGTTTCTGTCCACGCTGAGCTGGCCATAGGACAACCAAGATGGTCCCCAGTCTGGCAGATCTGTCATACAGAGAGAGGTTGGAAAAGCTGGATTTGCCTTCCTTAGAGGAAATGAGGAAGAGGGGAGACATGATTGCAATGTTCAGGATCATGATAGGAGTAGATAAAATTGACCGAGAAGATCTGTTTGTATGGGATAAGAGAGAAACAAGAGGACACGGAATGAAATTGAAGAAGTCAATGTGCTTGAAGGATATAAAGAAATATAGCTTTCCTTATAGAAGTATAGACATATGGAATAGCGTGGACAAAGAGTTCGTCCAGTCTAAAAACTTAAACGAGTTTAAAGCTAAATTTGACTTACTGAGAAACAGTGACGGAAACCCATGAGCATAGTACATTCCGTGTATATCACAGTTAGGTATATACATAGATATTTGGAACAACTTAGACGAAGAGGTGGTGCAGGAGAAAAACATTCATGTGTGTAAAAGTAGACTAGATAAATGTGGATATGGAGACAGGACAACACAAGCATTGCTCAGTTCCTGTATACTACAAATAGGTAAATGCACACACACACACACACACACACACACACAAATTTTGAGAGGGAATATGTGGAACACGCATGTCCACACATACTACCAGATATACAAATAGCAGAAAAAGTAATACTAGAGGAGTTAAGTAGATTAGACAGAGGAAAAGCAAGTGGTCCTGATGAAATTTCATGTTGGGTGTTACGAGAATGTGCAAAGGAGTTAAGTAAACCATTATTTTTAATTTTCAAGAAATCCTTGAGTCAAGGGAAACTACCTGATATTTGGAAAAAAGCAAATATAGTCCCCTTATTCAAGAAAGGAAATAGACAAAATCCTCTCAACTACCGACCAGTATCACTGACCAGTGTTGTAAGCAAGGTATTAGAAAAACTTATAAGAAAAGCTTGGGCAAATCATCTAGAAGAACACAGTATGATAACAGAAAGACAGTTTGGTTTCAGAAAAGGAAAATCATGTGTTACTAATCTGTTGAGCTACTATGACAGAGTAACAAACACAATACAGGAAAGGGAAGGATGGGTGGACAGTATCTATTTAGATTTCAAGAAAGCTTTTGACACAATACCACACCAAAGACTTTTATGGAAGCTGTACCATCAAGGAGGAATTCGAGGCAAACTGTTTTGTTGGATGCAAGACTTTCTCATAAAAAGAGAAATGAGGACAGTACTAAGAGGAAACTACTCATCATGGAAAGAAGTGACTAGTGGAGTACCACAGGGTTCGGTGCTGGCACCAATCATGTTTCTAGTGTACATAAATGATATAAACAGTAACACTGGAAATGAGAGCTATCTGAATATGTTTGCAGATGATGCAAATAATACAAAGGAGAATTACTAGCACAGACTCTTGTAGGGAGCTACAAGAAGAATTAAATAAACTTCATGAATGGAGTAGTACATGGCAAATGGAATTCAATGTGGACAAGTGTCATGTAATCAAGTTTGGTAAAAGTGGAAAAAGACCTGATTGGGATTATAAGTTAGGAAATAAAACCCTATACACATCAGAAAGAGAGAAAGACCTAGGTGTGATTATCAATAACAGACTATCTCCGGCTGACCACATCAGCGGGAAGGTACGGCTTGCAAATATGAGAATAGCATTCACATACATAAATGAAGACATGCTAAGAAGGATAATAACATCATTGATTAGACCAACCCTGGAATATGCATCAATAGTCTGGAGTCCTCATCTCAAAGAGCATAAAGACAAGATTGAAAAAGTTCAAAGGGCCGCTACAAGATGGATACCAAGCTTAAGGGACCTAAGCTACGAAGAAAGACTAGATAAACTGAATCTACCAACACTACAGGAGAGAAGGAAAGAGGTGACATGATAATGCTATATAAGTGCATATCAGGAAAGGAGAAAATAGACATAAATGATTACTTAACATATGGAGAAGCATCAGCAAGAGGACACTGCAAAAAACTGCATAAGAAGAGAGGTGATAAAGACGTAAGGAAATTCAGTTTCCCAAACAGAGCAATTGATCAATGGAATGCACTACCGAATGAAATAGTGTGTGCCAAAACAATTCACAAATTTAAGGATATGTACGATAAATATGGTCTAAGACACGGGACAATACGAGCTTGACTTATTCCTGTAAAGATACAATTATTTAAGAACAATTAGGTAAGAACACACACACACACACACACACACACACACACACACACACACACTAGAGACAAAAAGGAGATGGCAAATGTAATGAGCTTACTGAAAGAAGTATCAGAGGAAATCTGTAGTAAAGACATAGAGGAACACAAAAGGTTAGGGAAATACGAGAAAAGCAAGACAAGACCTCTAAAGGTGACTTTCCAGAGTGTAAACACTGTGGAAGAGATACTAAAAAATGCAAAGAATCTTATGGAAAAAGAGGAGTTCAAAAATGTATGGATAAAAAGATGTCTAACACAAGAGGAACTGGAATTACTGAAAGAGAAAAGGGAGGAAGCAAAAACAAAAAATGAGGGAAGATCAGAAGAGGACAAGAAGAAATTTTTTTACAAAGTAATAGGATTGCAGGTACGAAAGTGGTACACAAACAGAATAGAAGAAAAAGGAGGAAGGTAGTAGAACCATGTCATGACAAGTATATAAACAAGATGATAAAGTTGATGTACTCAAATGTGGATGGAATGGTATCTAAATTACTAGAGATGAATGATTATGTCAGAAAAAATAAACCACAAATAATATGCCTAACTGAGACAAAATTAACACCAAGGATATCCAATGACATACTAAACTTAGAGGAATACAATATATGGAGAAGAGACAGAAATTTAAAAAAAGGAGGAGGAATTATAATATTAACTAAGAAGAATCTAAAAGTCAAGGAAATAAACCTAGATATACCATCACAAGTAGAACTGATTGCAGTAGAGATCGACTCATCTGAAGGTAAAGTAATTGTAGCCAATTTGTATATACCACCCAGATCAAACACATGGGAAAGAGACGAATATGAGGACCAGGCAGAGAGTACAATTCAGAGTATAAGATCCTTGCTACATAAAATGGAAGAGAAATCGGAAAGAATTATACTAACTGGGGATTTCAATACAAATATAAATTGGAATACTCTAGATATAAGTAGCCAAGAAAGCTGTTGGGACCAAAAGCTCCTGGATCTCGTACAAGAGTTTTTCTTAACGCAACATGTGAGGGAAACCACTAGAAAAAGAGGACTTGATGTACCTTCAGTGCTAGCTCTAATATTTACTAGGCAAGAAAATGACATTGACAGTTTAATATATCACCCTCCACTCGGCAAAAGCGATCATACAGTACTAAATTATAACTTCAGGATAGCATATGACATAGTAAACAGCAATGACAGTTACAAAAAGAGACTAAACTATAAAAAGGGAAATTATCAAGACCTAAAGAAGTATTTCTTAGAAGTTGATTGGGAAAATGAGCTTAGAGGACAAGATTTAAATGCTGTATATAAAAAATTTTGTGAATTTTATGAAATAGGAGTCCAGAAGTACATCCCACAGCACAAAGAAGCAGATTAGAAAATACAGAAATGGTTCAATACAGAATGTAAAAAATCAAAAGAAAGAAGAGATTTGTTGTGGAATAGATACAGAAGACACATTAGTGAAAGGGCGTATAATAATTACAAACAGGCAAGAAACGACTATACAAGAATAAGGAGGGAAGCCCAAAAACAGTTTGAGGAGGATATAATAAATAAAAGTAGTGATCAACCAAAGCTGTTTTACAACTATATCAGAAGCAAAACCAAAGTAAAAGATATAATACAATCCATCACGGACGAGGGAATCACTTATACACAAGAGAAAGATATTTGTGAAGCACATACCACGTTGAGTACACCGCTTCCCGTCCAATCTGCGAAGTTAAGCAACGTTGGGTCTGGTTAGTACTTGGATGGGTGACCGCCTGGGAACACCAGATGCTGGTGGCATCCCTACGTGTCAAGTGGGGTTGGTGGAAGATTAGTGCCCCTCCCTGTAAAACAATTAACTCTAAGCCCTTGGCCACCCCGTGTGGGATACATGGCGTCTGGCAATGAATGAATGAATGAAAAACTAAATAAGAATTTCCAATTAGTTTTTACAGAAGAAAAAAATTTTGAGAGGGAATATGTGGAACACGCATGTCCACACATACTACCAGATATACAAATAGCAGAAAAAGTAATACATGAGGAGTTAAGTAGATTAGACAGAGGAAAAGCAAGTGGTCTTGATGAAATTTCATGTTGGATGTTACGAGAATGTGCAAAGGAGTTAAGTAAACCATTATTTTTAATTTTCAAGAAATCCTTGAGTCAAGGGAAACTACCTGATATTTGGAAAAAAGCAAATATAGTCCCCTTATTCAAGAAAGGAAATAGACAAAATCCTCTCAACTACCGACCAGTATCACTGACCAGTGTTGTAAGCAAGGTATTAGAAAAGCTTATAAGAAAAGCTTGGGTAAATCATCTAGAAGAACACAGTATGATAACAGAAAGACAGTTTGGTTTCAGAAAAGGAAAATCATGTGTTACTAATCTGTTGAGCTACTATGACAGAGTAACAAACACAATACAGGAAAGGGAAGGATGGGTGGACAGTATCTATTTAGATTTCAAGAAAGCTTTTGACACAGTACCACACCAAAGACTTTTATGGAAGCTGTACCATCAAGGAGGAATTCGAGGCAAACTGTTTTGTTGGATGCAAGACTTTCTCATAAAAAGAGAAATGAGGACAGTACTAAGAGGAAACTACTCATCATGGAAAGAAGTGACTAGTGGAGTACCACAGGGTTCGGTGCTGGCACCAATCATGTTTCTAGTGTACATAAATGATATAAACAGTAACACTGGAAATGAGAGCTATCTGAATATGTTTGCAGATGATGCAAAAATACAAAGGAGAATTACTAGCACAGACTCTTGTAGGGAGCTACAAGAAGAATTAAATAAACTTCATGAATGGAGTAGTACATGGCAAATGGAATTCAATGTGGACAAGTGTCATGTAATCAAGTTTGGTAAAAGTGGAAAAAGACCTGATTGGGATTATAAGTTAGGAAATAAAACCCTATACACATCAGAAAGAGAGAAAGACCTAGGTGTGATCTTCAGTAAGACTATCTCCGTCTGACCACATCAGCGAGAAGGTACGGAACATGTATACACCGCTTGCAAATATGAGAATAGCATTCACATACATAAATGAAGACATGCTAAGAAGGATAATAACATCATTCATTAGACCAACCCTGGAATATGCATCAATAGTCTGGAGTCCTCATCTCAAAAAGCATATAGACAAGATTGAAAAAGTTCAAAGGGCCGCTACAAGATGGATACCAAGCTTAAGGGACCTAAGCTACGAAGAAAGACTAAATAAACTGAATCTACCAACATTAAAGGAGAGAAGGAAAAGAGGTGACATCTATCTATCTATCTATCTATTGCCAGACGCCTCAATCCCGTTTGGGGTGGCCACAAACAAATCGCCTCCAAGTCGCCCTGTCCCCCGCCATTTCACTGCCCTGCTCCCAACTCACACCCCCCTCTCTCATATACCTCTCCACCCCATCCCTCCATCTCATCCTCGGCCTCCCCCTCCCTCTTCCCTCCTCCACCTCACTCACATACACTCTCTTCGTCAGTCTTTCACCCTCCATCCTCTCCACATGGCCAAACCACCTCAGTGTGTTCCTCATAACGCTTCCTATCACATCCACATCCACACCACAATGCTCCTTTATATCCTCATTCGTCAGCCTGTCTCTCCATGTGACTCCACAGGCTCCTCTTAAATAACTTATCTCCACTGCTCTCACTCTTGACTTGTGTCCTTCCAACAATGTCCAAGCTTCACTTCCGTACGTTAGAGTTGGTATCACAATACTGTCATGTAGTAATTTTTTCACTTCCATGCTCACTTCCCTGTTTCTTATCACTGCTTTCAAAAAACCAGCAACCTTTCTTCCCTGCTGCACCCTTTCAAGCACTTCACCCTCCAAACCTCCATCCTTACTCATCACACTACCCAAGTACTTAAACGTACTCACATTTTCCAATTCCTCACCATCCAACCTCGCTGTACATTCACTAACTTCACCTCTCTCAAAGACCATCACTTTACTCTTCCCTACATTCACCTTTAGATTCCGTTTCTTACACACTCTCTCAAACTCATCCACCAAGCCCTGCAGCTCCCCTTCGTCTTCACTCAACAACACAGTATCATCTGCAAACAACAGTACAGGAGTTTCCAAACACTGTCCTCTCTCACCAGGGCCACTCCAACATCCACTACCCTACCTTGTACCTCTTTTATTACCCCATCCATGTACAGATTGAACAACCATGGAGACATGACACATCCCTGTTTCAAACCAACTTTCAAAGAGAAAAATTCACTTAGTTAACCATCCACACGCACTGCAGCCTTCGCACCATCGTACATACTCTTCACAGCATTCAACAACTTCCCATCTACTCCATATATTCTTAACACTTTCCACAATCCTTGTCTATCCACCCTGTCATATGCTTTCTCCAAATCCATGAAACCCGCATACAACTTCTTTCCCTTCTCTAGAAACTTTTCCACTAAAGATCTAAGAACGAATATCTGATCTACACAACCTCTTCCCTTCCTATAGCCTTCCTGTTCTTCTCCAACTAATTTCTCTGTTCTTTCTCTAACTCTGTCAATAAGTATCCTACCATACACTTTTCCTATTATACTAAGAAGACAAATGCCCCTATGATTACCACACACTTCTTTTTCCCCTTTTCCTTTGTACAAGGGAATAATTACACCTGACTTCCAATCCTCCGGGACTCTACCTTCCTCCCAGGCCAATCTGCACATCTTCCACATCCATTCTACTACTATCTCTCCCCCATGCTTCAGCATTTCACCGCACACTCCATCAATTCCTGGGGCTTTCCCCGATTTAACTTTCTTCATTGCTTCCACAACTTCTATCCTACTGATTTCTTCCTGTCTTCTCACCTCCCTCCTTCTCCCAGTCATTCCCCAGCCACTTATACTCGCATTACTTCCATCCTCTACGTTCAACAATTCCTTAAAGTGTTCTCTCCATCTGCGCACTTTTTCTCCTTTCTCCACAAGTAATCTACCATTTTTATCTTTCACTCCCCTGCTAACTTCACTTCCACCCTGTCTTACTCTTTTCACTTCTCTCCAGAACATTTTCTTACAATCCCTCCAGTTTACACTCAAATTCCTTCCAAATTCCTCATCCACTCTCTTCTTACTCTCTCTTACTAATCTTTTCACCTCTCTCTTTCTTTCCACATATGACTCTCTCTTCCGCATATCAGGAAAGGAGAAAATAGACATAAATGATTACTTAACATATGGAGAAGCATCAGCAAGAGGACACTGCAAAAAACTGCATAAGAAGAGAGGTGATAAAGACGTAAGGAAATTCAGTTTCCCAAACAGAGCAATTGGTCAGTGGAATGCACTACCGAATGAAATAGTGTGTGCCAAAACAATTCACAAATTTATGGATATGTACGATAAATATTGTTTAAGACACGGGACAATACGAGCTTGACTCATTGCTGTAAAGATACAATTAGGTAAGAACAATTAGGTAAGGTAAGAACACACACAGAGGGAGTCATCAGATGCAGACGTGCGACATTGGCGCTCCGTACAGAACCAACACGGCCAGTGGCATTACCTAAATTAGTATCTTTGTATGAGTCAAGCTCTGTACCAGGTTAGACTAAATGATTTTTCATTATTAAAAGGAAAAAAATAATAAGTTTAAACAAGACTTGTTTAAACAAAAAAGCGAACCACGAGGAAAAAAAAAATGCGCTGAGTCAGCTGGGTTTGTTTAGACAACAGTAACGCGGGGAAAGTGTACATACTCTGTAAGTACTGTACATACTCTGTTCTTTTAGTATTGCAAAATGGATACATACTTTAGTAAAACAAATTTGGAAAAGAAAAGGGATAAAAGTAAAAAGCAAAATGACGATTTCTACCAAGAACTGGTTGAAGTGGAGACTCACAATAGACTGGTTGAACGTGTACACAAACTAGAAATGGCTTTCAAAAATGAAATTGATGAAATAAAGAAGCAAATGCACTTGCAAAAGGAAGAGATAGAAAAACTAGGAAGGGAGGCCAATAAGAAAGACCATCAGTGAACTAACAGTGGAATTGACTACGCTTAGGAAGAAAGTGAGTGAAATGGCAAGTACAGTAGTCAATCACGAGAGTGTTATGGAAGAGTTAAAAAATGACACAAAGACAATTAGGCAAGCAAGCAGTCTTATGGACCAGAGCAGTGATATTGAGGAGAAGATAACACAGGTGAATGAAGCTGTCCAAAGCTACAAAAATGATGTAGAAACCACGTATGCTGAAATGGTGATTAAAAAAAAGATTTAGAAACAAGGGTGGACGAAAAAAGCATTAAAAATGAAGTGAAAAGAATATTCCAAAACAACCCAAAGTTAGTCAGAGATTCAGTAGAGATAAACAAATCTATAGTAATCACTGGTATAGAAGAGGAAGAAATAAAAAACAAGATCACAAGAGACAAAAAGGAGATGGCAAATGTAATGAGCTTACTGAAAGAAGTATCAGAGGAAATCTGTAGTAAAGACATAGAGGAACACAAAAGGTTAGGGAAATATGAGAAAAGCAAGACAAGACCTCTAAAGGTGACTTTCCAGAGTGTAAACACTGTGGAAGAGATACTAAAAAATGCAAAGAATCTTATGGAAAAAGAGGAGTTCATAAATGTATGGATAAAAAGATGCCTAACACAAGAGGAACTGCAATTACTGAAAGAGAAAAGGGAGGAAGCAAAAACAAAAAATGAGGGAAGATCAGAAGAGGAGAAGAAGAAATTTTTTTACAAAGTACAGTAATAGGATTGCAGGTACGAAAGTGGTACACAAACAGGATGGAAGAAAAAGAAGGAAGGTAGTAGAACCATGTCATGACAAGTATATAAACAAAATGATAAAGTTGATGTACTCAAATGTGGATGGAATGGTATCAAAATTACTAGAGATGAATGATTATGTCAGAGAAAATGAACCACAAATAATATGCCTAACTGAAACAAAATTAACACCAAGGATATCCAATGACATACTAAACTTAGAGGAATATAATATTTGGAGAATAGACAGAAATTTAAAAAAAGGAGGAGGAATTATAATATTAACTAAGAAAAATCTAAAAGTCAAGGAAATATACCTAGATATACCATAACAAGTAGAACTGATTGCAGCAGAGATCAACACATCTGAAGGGAAAGTAATTGTAGCCAATTTGTACATTCCACCCAGATCAAACACATGGGAAAGAGACGAATATAAGGACCTGGCAGAGAGTACAATTCAAAGTATAAGATCATTACTACATAAAATAGAAGAGAAATTGGAAAGAATTATACTAACTGGGGATTTCAATACAAATATAAATTGGAATACTCTAGATATAATTAGCCAAGAAAGCTGTTGGGACCAAAAGCTCCTGGATCTCGTACAAGAGTTTTTCCTTAACGCAACATGTGAGGGAAACCACCAAAAAAAGAGGACTTGATGTACCTTCAGTGCTAGATCTAATATTTACTAGGCAAGAAAATGATATTGACAGTTTAATATATCACCCTCCACTCGGCAAAAGCGATCATTCAGTACTAAATTATAACTTCAGGATAGCATATGACATAGTTTACAGCAATGACAGTTACAAAAAGAGACTAAACTATAAAAAGGGAAATTATCAAAACCTAAAGAAGTATTTCTTAGAAGTTGTTTGGGAAAATGAGCTTAGAGGACAAGATTTAAATGCTGTATATAAAAAATTCTGTGAATTTTATGAAATAGGAGTCCAGAAGCACATCCCATAGCACAAAGAAGCAGATAAAAAAATACAGAAATGGTTCAATACAGAATGTAAAAAATCAAAAGAAAGAAGAGATTTGTTGTGGAATAGATACAGATAGTGAAAGGGCATATAATAATTACAAACAGGCAAGAAACGACTATACAAGAATAAGGAGGGAAGCCCAAAAACAGTTTGAGGAGGATATAATAAATAAAAGTAGTGATCAACCAAAGCTGTTTTACAGCTATATCAGAAGCAAAACCAAAGTAAAAGATATAATACAATCCATTACGGACGAGGGAATCACTTATACACAAGAGAAAGATATTTGTGAAGCACTAAATAAGAATTTCCAATTAGTTTTTACAGAAGAAAAAAATTTTGAGAGGGACTATGTGGAACATGCATGTCCACACATACTACCAGATATACAAATAGCAGAAAAAGTAATACATGAGGAGTTAAGTAGATTAGACAGAGGAAAAGCAAGTGGTCCTGATGAAATTTCATGTTGGGTATTACGAGAATGTGAAAAGGAGTTAAGTAAACCATTATTTTTAATTTTCAAGAAATCCTTGAGTCAAGGTAAACTACCTGATATTTGAAAAAAGCAAATATTGTCCCCTTATTCAAGAAAGGAAATAGACAAAATCCACTCAACTACCGACCAGTATTACTGACCAGTGTTGTAAGCAAGGTATTAGAAAAGCTTATAAGAAAAGCTTGGGTAAATCATCTAGAAGAACACAGTATGATAACAGAAAGACAGTTTGATTTCAGAAAAGGAAAATCATGTGTTACTAACCTGTTGAGCTACTATGACAGAGTAACAAACACAATACAGGAAAGGGAAGGATGGGTGGACAGTATCTATTTAGATTTCAAGAAAGCTTTTGACACAGTACCACACCAAAGACTTTTATGGAAACTGTACCATCAAGGAGGAATTCGAGGCAAACTGTTTTGTTGGATGCAAGACTTTCTCATAAAAAGAGAAATGAGGACAGTACTAAGAGGAACCTACTCATCATGGAAAGAAGTGACTAGTGGAGTACCACAGGGTTCAGTCCTGGCACCAATCATGTTTTTAGTGTATATAAATGATATAAAAAGTAACACTGGAAATGAGAGCTATCTGAATATGTTTGCAGATGATGCAAAAATACAAAGGAGAATTACTAGCACAGACTCTTGTAGGGAGCTACAAGAAGAATTAAATAAACGTCATGAATGGAGTAGTACATGGCAAATGGAATTCAATGTGGACAAGTGTCATGTAATCAAGTTTGGTAAAAGTGGAAAAAGACCTGATTGGGATTATCAGTTAGGAAATAAAACCCTATACACATCAGAAAGAGAGAAAGACCTAGGTGTGATCTTCAGTAAGACTATCTCCGTCTGACCACATCAGCGAGAAGGTACAGAACATGTATACACTACTTGCAAATATGAGAATATCATTCACATACATAAATGAAGACATGCTAAGAAGGATTATAACATCATTCATTAGACCAACCCTGGAATATGCATCAGTAGTCTGGAGTCCTCATCTCAAAAAGCACATAGACAAGATTGAAAAAGTTCAAAGGCCCGCTACAAGATGGATACCAAGCTTGAGGGACCTAAGCTACGAAGAAAGACTAAATAAACAATCTACCAACACTACAGGAGCGAAGGAAAAGAGGTGACATGGTAATGCTATATAAGTGCATATCAAGGAAGGTGAAAATAGACATAAATGATTACTTAACGCATGGAGAAGCATCAGCAAGAGGACACTGCAAAAAACTGCATAAGAAGGGAGGTGATAAAGACGTAAGGAAATTCAGTTTCCCAAACAGAGCAATTGACCAATGGAATGCACTACCGAATGAAATAGTGTGTGCCAAAACAATTTACAAATTTAAGGATATGTACGATAAATATGGTTTAAGACACGGGACAGTACGACCTTGACTCATTCTCGTAAAGATACAATTAGGTAAGAACACACACACGGCATCGTCGGAGGTGGACGTCCGTACCGGCGCTCCATACCAGCTCAACACGGCCAGAGGCATTACCTAAATAAGTATCTTTGAATTAGTCAAGCTCTGTACCAGGTTAGACAAAATGATTTTTCATTATTAAAAGGAAAAGAAATAATAAGTTTAAATAAGACTGGTTAAAACAACAAAGAACCACGATGCGTTGAGTCAGCTGGGTTTGTTTATACTACAGCAAGACGGGGAAAGCGTGCATACTTGTAAGTACACACTCTGTTCATTTAGTATTACAAAATGGATACATACTTCAGTAAAACAAATTTGGAAAAGAGAAAAGAGATAAAAGTAAAAAGCAAAATGATGATTTCTACCAAGAACTGGTTGAAGTGGAGACTCACAATAGACTGGTTGAACGTGTACACAAACTATAAATGGCTTTCAAAAATGAAATTGATGAAATAAAGAAGCAAATGCACTTGCAAAAGGAAGAGATAGAAAAACTGAGAAGGGAGGCCAATAAGAAAGACACAACCATCAGTGAACTAACAGTGGAATTGAATGCCCTTAGGAAGAAAGTGAGTGAAATGGGAAGTACAGTAGTTAATCACGAGAGTGTTATGTAAGAGTTAAAAAATGACACAGAGACAATTAGACAAGCAAGCAGTCTTATGGACCAGAGCAGTGATATTGAGGAGAAGGTAACACAGGTGAATGAAGCTGTGCAAAGCTACAAAAATGATGTAGAAATCACGTATGCTGAAATGGTGAAAGTAAAGAAAGACTTAGAAACAAGGGTGGAGGAAAAAAACATTAAAAAGGAAGTGAAAAGAATAATCCAAAACAATCCAAAGTTAGTCAGAGATTCAGTAGAAATAAATAAATCAATAGTAATCACTGGTATAGAAGAGGAAATTATAGAGGTATAAAGCTTTTAGATCAGATAATGAAGGTAATGGAGAGAGTTTTAGAAGGTATGATTAGAGAAAGAGTGAATATTGATGAGATGCAGTTTGGGTTTATGCCAGGTAGGGGGACCACTGATGCCATATTCATTGTTCGACAGCTTCAGGAAAAATATATTGGTAGGAGAAGGGATCTTTATTTTGTTTTTGTTGATTTGGAAAAGGCCTTTGACAGAGTCCCTAGAGAGGTGGTGAAGTGGGCAATGAGAAAGCTTGGCTTGGAGGAGTGGCTGGTTAGGGTGGTTATGGCCATGTATGTGGGTGCTCACACCAAGGTGAGAGTGAATGGAGATTTGAGTGATGAGTTTTCCGTGAATGTTGGTGTGCATCAGGGGTCAGTGGGGTCAGTCTTGAGTCCCATGTTGTTTATCATGGTACTTGAAGCCCTTTCACGTGACTTTAGAAACGGACTCCCGTGGGAGTTGTTGTATGCTGATGATTTGGTTTTGATTGCAGAGAATGAAAGGGAGGCGGAGGAAAGGTTTAGAAAGTGGAGAGATGGTATGGGGCAAAAGGGTTTAAGGGTAAATGCAGATAAAACAAAAGTGATGATATCTAGGGTTGGTGGCGGTACTGTCAAAGACGAGGGAGAGTGGCCGTGTGCAGTTTGCCACAAGGGCGTGGGAAGTAATTCCATCTTGTGCGGTGTGTGTGATAAATGGGTGCATAAGAGATGTAGTGGTATCAGAGGTAGACTGCGAGATAATGCTGATTTTATGTGTACGGCATGCCGGGGCGAGCAGGTGGAGATCGTCCGTGAAAGGATTGAACTTGCTGGTGAATCTCTTGAGTGTGTGGAGGAGTTTTGTTATTTAGGAGACATGTTGTGTGCTGGAGGTGGGGCTGGAGCTAGCTCTGTGGCTAGGGTGAGAAGTGGTTGGAAGAAGTTCAGGGAGCTCTTGCCTCTCCTGACATTGAGGGGGCTCTCCCTACGTGCTAAGGGGTCTTTGTATGCAGCGTGTGTTAGGAGTGTGATGCTGTATGGCAGTGAGACCTGGGCAGTGAAGGAGGAAGATATTCGCCAGCTCAGACGTACAGAAATGACAATGATTAGGTGGATGTGCAGTGCGTCCCTGCGTCCAAGGCCTGGAGGGGCTGGGTTTACAATGGAAGAGTTGAGAGGTAGGATGGGACTGGAGTGTATTGGTGTTGTGATGAGGAGAGGTAGATTGAGGTGGTTTGGACATGTGGAGAGGATGGGGGATGATAATTGGGTGAGGAAGGTGAGAAGTGTTAATATTGGGGGTGGGGTTATGAGGGGTAGACCGAGAAAGACATGGGACGAGGTCATTAAGTGTGACCTTAGGGTTAAGGGACTGAACAGGGAGGCTGCAATGGATCGTGCAGCATGGAGAGCCGCCATTAGGTGACCAAGGCCGACACATGCAAGCATGTTGGAGCCTTTAAAAACGAAAACGAAAAACGAAAACGAACACTAGAGACAAAAAGGAGATGGCAAATGTAATGAGCTTACTGAAAGAAGTATCAGAGGAAATCTGTAGTAAAGACATAGAGGAACACAAAAGGTTAGGGAAATACGAGAAAAGCAAGACAAGACCTCTAAAGGTGACTTTCCAGAGTGTAAACACTGTGGAAGAGATACTAAAAAATGCAAAGAATCTTATGGAAAAAGAGGAGTTCAAAAATGTATGGATAAAAAGATGTCTAACACAAGAGGAACTGGAATTACTGAAAGAGAAAAGGGAGGAAGCAAAAACAAAAAATGAGGGAAGATCAGAAGAGGAGAAGAAGAAATTTTTTTACAAAGTAATAGGATTGCAGGTACGAAAGTGGTACACAAACAGGATGGAAGAAAAAGGAGGAAGTTAGTAGAACCATGTCATGACAAGTATATAAACAAGATGATAAAGTTGATGTACTCAAATGTGGATGGAATGGTATCTAAATTACTAAAGATGAATGATTATGTCAGAGAAAATGAACCACAAATAATATGCCTAACTGAGACAAAATTAACACCAAGGATATCCAATGACATACTAAACTTAGAGGAATACAATATATGGAGAAGAGACAGAAATTTAAAAAAAGGAGGAGGAATTATAATATTAACTAAGAAAAATCTAAAAGTCAAGGAAATAAACCTAGATATACCATCACAAGTAGAACTGATTGCAGAAGAGATCGACTCATCTGAAGGTAAAGTAATTGTAGCCAATTTGTATATGCCACGCAGATCAAACACATGGGAAAGAGACGAATATGAGGACCAGGCAGAGAGTACAATTCAGAGTATAAGATCCTTGCTACATAAAATGGAAGAGAAATCGGAAAGAATTATACTAACTGGGGAATTCTATACAAATATAAATTGGAATACTCTAGATATAAATAGCCAAGAAAGCTGTTGGGACCAAAAGCTCCTGGATCTCGTACAAGAGTTTTTCTTAACGCAACATGTGAGGGAAACCACTAGAAAAAGAGGACTTGATGTACCTTCAGTGCTAGATCTAATATTTACTAGGCAAGAAAATGACATTGACAGTTTAATATATCACCCTCCACTCGGCAAAAGCGATCATGCAGTACTAAATTATAACTTCAGGATAGCATATGACATAGTAAACAGCAATGACAGTTACAAAAAGAGAGTAATCTATAAAAAGGGAAATTATCAAGACCTAAAGAAGTATTTCTTAGAAGTTGATTGGGAAAATGAGCTTAGAGGACAAGATTTAAATGCTGTATATAAAAAATTTTGTGAATTTTATGAAATAGGAGTCCAGAAGTACATCCCACAGCATAAAGAAGCAGATAAGAAAATACAGAAATGGTTCAATACAGAATGTAAAAAATCAAAAGAAAGAAGAGATTTGTTGTGGAATAGATACAGAAGACACAATAGTGAAAGGGTGTATAATAATTACAAACAGGCAAGAAACGACTATACAAGAATAAGGAGGGAAGCCCAAAAACAGTTTGAGGAGGATATATTAAATAAATGTAGTGATCAACCAAAGCTGTTTTACAGCTATATCAGAAGCAAAACCAAAGTAAAAGATCTAATACAATCCATCACGGACGAGGGAATCACTTATACACAAGAGAAAGATATTTGTGAAGCACTAAATAAGAATTTCCAATTAGTTTTTACAGAAGAAAAAATTTTGAGAGGGAATATGTAGAACACGCATGTCCACACATACTACCAGATATACAAATAGCAGAAAAAGTAATACAAGAGGAGTTAAGTAGATTAGACAGAGGAAAAGCAAGTGGTCCTGATGAAATTTCATGTTGGGTGTTACGAGAATGTGCAAAGGAGTTAAGTAAATCATTATTTTTAATTTTCAAGAAATCCTTGAGTCAAGGTAAACTACCTGATATTTGGAAAAAAGCAAATATAGTCCCCTTATTCAAGAAAGGAAATAGACAAAATCCTCTCAACTACCGACCAGTATCACTGACCAGTGTTGTAAGCAAGGTATTAGAAAAACTTATAAGAAAAGCTTGGGTAAATCATCTAGAAGAACACAGTATGATAACAGAAAGACAGTTTGGTTTCAGAAAAGGAAAATCATGTGTTACTAATCTGTTGAGCTACTATGACAGAGTAACAAACACAATACAGGAAAGGGAAGGATGGGTGGACAGTATCTATTTAGATTTGAAGAAAGCTTTTGACACAGTACCACACCAAAGACTTTTATGGAAGCTGTACCATCAAGGAGGAATTCGAGGCAAACTGTTTTGTTGGATGCAAGACTTTCTCATAAAAAGAGAAATGAGGACAGTACTAAGAGGAAACTACTCATCATGGAAAGAAGTGACTAGTGGAGTACCACAGGGTTCGGTGCTGGCACCAATCATGTTTCTAGTGTACATAAATGATATAAACAGTAACACTGGAAATGAGAGCTATCTGAATATGTTTGCAGATGATGCAAAAATACAAAGGAGAATTACTAGCACAGACTCTTGTAGGGAGCTACAAGAAGAATTAAATAAACTTCATGAATGGAGTAGTACATGGCAAATGGAATTCAATGTGGACAAGTGTCATGTAATCAAGTTTGGTAAAAATGGAAAAAGACCTGATTGGGATTATAAGTTAGGAAATAAAACCCTATACACATCAGAAAGAGAGAAAGACCTAGGTGTGATTATCAATAACAGACTATCTCCGGCTGACCACATCAGCGAGAAGGTACGGAATATGTATACACTGCTTGCAAATATGAGAATATCATTCACATACATAAATGAAGACATGCTAAGAAGGATAATAACATCATTCATTAGACCAACCCTGGAATATGTATCAGTAGTCTGGAGTCCTCATCTCAAAAAGCATATAGACAAGATTGAAAAAGTTCAAAGGGCTACTACAAGATGGATACCAAGCTTAAGGGATCTAAGCTACGAAGAAAGACTAAATAAACTGAATCTACCAACACTACAGGAGAGAAGGAAAAGAGGTGACATGATAATACTATATAAGTGCATATCAGGAAAGGAGAAAATAGACATAAATGATTACTTAACATATGGAGAAGCATCAGCAAGAGGACACTGCAAAAAACTGCATAAGAAGAGGGGTGATAAAGACGTAAGGAAATACAGTTTCCCAAACAGAGCAATTGATCAATGGAATGCACTACCGAATGAAATAGTGTGTGCCAAAACAATTCACAAATTTAAGGATATGTACGATAAATATGGTCTAAGACACGGGACAATACGAGCTTGACTCATTCCTGTAAAGATACAATTAGGTAAGAACACACACACACACACACACACACTGGGAAAAGGTTCTTTACTAGCATGTACTGTATGAGTATGCTGGTTTAAGATTCTGTTTATGATTTTGTAACGGTGAATGGATATTCCCAAATAATTGTGCACTCTGTCATGTATTTTTATTTATTCGCCATTCATTTGATGTAGTGCTGCCTACTGCTTCTTCACAATTACCATTCTTTTTCAGTATAGGCCTCCTTTCTTCTTATTTTTCCCATCTTTTCTGTCACTTTATATTGCAGTACTTATCTTCTCAGGTGGTTTTACATTGAGTGACAAGCCTAATGGTTTCCTATAAGCCAGGACACCATTTACAACACTGGGTGGTAATCGTATAACCAACCTTTACATGTTCCCTGTGTGTCAACAAGTGAGTTGGGAGAGGGTTAGTGCCCCTTCCCATACAGCAGCTAACTAAGACAAATGGCCACTCCCTATGGGATTATGGCATCTAGCTGTAGATAGATATTTATTTATTTATTTATTTTTTCCAGAAGACACTGAGCAAAGTCACCAATGCATTGAATGTACTGAACCATTGTCTGACACTTTTAGTTCATATCTGCAACATTTGCAGCCTCACCTCTACAATAATTTTCTCTTGGTTGAACACCATTTTTCTTCCCCCATAAAACAGCCTCTGGTACAGCCAAAGCCTACTGGAAGTAGCCCAGAAATAACCTGACCTGCCACCACTTGCTGCCTGCTCCTCCCCAGGCTAGCCAAGTGGGTGGGGAAGACACCACCAATGTTGGAAACTGCAGTCTGAGCCATCCCACATGCGGAGAGTGATATAGTAGGCCTGTGTCATATGCTCCATGTAACTGAGAGTATATGTTGAAGGTAGAAAAGTGTCTGGTGGGCCCAGAGTTGTCTGGAAGGTCCGCCTGATTTTTCTCATTTAACGGATGGTATCTGGGATGTCGTGGTTTGTCTGGGAACCTTCGAAGCATCCGTTAAATCTGATATCCAGCTTATCAAGGCCCTGTAAAGCAAGGGTCTCCCATATTTCCACTTTAAATAAATGATTTAATGTAAAAATATTTTTCCTCAATTTAGTTGTGAATGTTGAATATGAATAATGAGTAAATTGAGTAATTTTTTACTAGGTTGTCTCCTTTCTGTTATGTATTGCAGCTACAAACTCTCTTCTAGTCAGTTTTTCATTGTCAGTCATAACCACACCCTCACAAAGTATTTGTCTTAACAATTGCATCTGCATCTACCTATAAATGTTCTGGACTACCTTGACCAAGCCTCAGCACTCTACACCTCAAGTGGGATAAAGTGACTATTGTTGTTGTGGCCCCAGGTATCATCTGGCTGTAACCCCAGTGGGCTACAGAGTAATTTTACCCTCTTTCTGCAGACCACCATCCTTCTTTCAGGGTACTGGGTAGAAGTTATGGGTTGTTTACATACCCTGGCAGTTATATCTGCTATACTAGGATTTTCCTAGTCCAGTGAGGTTCTTCTAAACAGGGAGGAACACCAAAGGAGGACTCGATACACCTTAAGAGTACAGGGTAAACATAGAAAGTCCAGATGGCAAGGCAAAAGACTTATTATGACACTAGGTTTCACATAAAGTTCTGTGTCTGAGATCATGAAATCTATCTGGAGGAAATGGCCACTGGTGGCAAAGGGGAGTTGGGGAGGGGGAAATCTGGAGGGAGATGTCCCGGATATGACACTTTCACTCACCTCCAGGGTTTTCCCTGGAATAGGAAGGGGGCTGGGGTTTAACTCTACATTTGTACGTTTGTTGTAGTGTGGTGAGTTAGTGGTGATTAGGCTAAGGGGAAGGTAGGCTACGACCCTGGCTCTGGAGGAGTAGCGTACCGACATTTGGTTCTTTCTCCCTCCTAATCTGGTGATAGGGTTGTGTGATTTGTGCCCAGAGTGGATCTAGCAGTGAAGTTAGAAGGGACTCGAGACAGTCGGCACAACAAGTTTATGTTACCAGGCCGGGGATTCCTTTTCCAGGGGTAGGAGGGCACTCTCTACCTGTTGGAGGGGATGTGTGTGTGTGTGTGTGTGTGTGTGTGTGTGGAACTGGCTCCAGCTTCAATGTCACGTTGGGGAAGCCTGCTGGACTCCAGGGAGTGCGTCTGGCAAGCTCATGGGAATACAGGAACTCCTTCTGTGTTGCATTGCCAAGCCGCCTCTAGCAAGCTCGGGGGTGCTGCATCTAGCAAGCACACTGGAACACTGGAACTCCATCTGCATGACCAAGCCACCTCTAGCAAGCTTGGGGGTGCTGCGTCTAGCAAGCACACTGGAACTCTTTCTGCGTGGCAGTTGTGCTGCCTCTAGCAAGCACTAAGCTGACGAGCCCTCGCAGCTGCTGGTACTGGTGGCTTGATCTGCGATATGGGCCATGTGGTGGTTCCAGGCAAGAGGGACTTCAGGCCGCGGGTGCGCTGGCTCGCTGTGTCCTTCTTGGGCAGACTCTCGTACCTGCGCGTCTTGATTGTGGCTGCACACATCTCCTGCCACCCTTTTAGCTGGAACTGCAGTAGGTCCTTTGACCTGTCATGGGTCCCCAGGCATTTTAATATTAGTGCCACCACATGAAGGTATCCTTCTCAGGCACCATGGGAAATGTAGCCTCTGTAGTAGTTGCAACCTGGTGGACTCCAGGCTTAATTTTCCCTGTTCTTTAGTCCACCATCCTCCTTTTGTGGGATGGGAAGGAGGTTTAAGTTTTCTTGTATAACCAAGCAGTTACATCAGTGCCACCATGTGAAGGCTTCCATCTCCACTGCCATTGGCAATGTTAAGCAGGTATAAGTTTATTTTATCAGATGGAACTGACCTACTCAAAACTTTAATGCTATGTTGTGGCAGCATGAAATTTGGTAAGTTGATGTATGAGAAAGTCACCTTGGTTACTAGTCAGACTGAGATGGTTGAGTCCTTGGTTACTAGTCAGATTGAGATGGGAATGAGTCTCCTTGGTTACTAGTCAAACTGGCCTGCCAATCTAAGTACACTGAGCTATCAGCTGAGCTGAACGATGTTAAAACTATTTGCCAGGTGGATACTAACTGACTGTATATGACAAGGGTGAGGTGAGACAATGGATGAAGGAAGATAGGATGTGAAGGGGGATAGGAGGAAGGAAGGATGGAATACAGGAAGGAATAAATGAGAGGTGGAAGTAATAAGGGAAGAATGTGAATGGCAGATGAAGCAAAAATGAAGGTGAGGAAAGAATGAAGGCTTTTGGGAAGGATATGAGGAGGAGGAAGGAAGGAGAAAGTATAAGCAGGAAGGAGAGGTAAAAAGGAAAAGATAAAGAAGGAAAGGTAAAGAAAAACAAGATGGAGGGAGAGAAAGAAGGATGAGAGATGGAAAGAATTAGGGTTAATAAAAGAAGGAATGAGGTAGGGATGGTAGAGAAAGGGTAAAGGAAGTAGAGAGGATAGTAAAGGTTAGAAGGAAGAAGGGGGCGAAGAGAGGATGGAAAAAGTGATTAACGAAAGGAAGGAGAGGGAGGGTAAAAAGAAAGAAGAAGCTCAGGAGAGTGAAGGAAGGAGTGAAAGGATCCAGTGAAGGAAGGAGGTTGAATGAATGAAGGAGAGGGGAGTATGAGGGGAGAGGGAAATATATGAAGGAAAGAGGGAGGAAGGCATGGTGTGAAAGGAGGAGGAAGAATCACGAAGGAAAGAAAACGAAGGAATAAAGGGGGAATTAAGGAAGAAAGCAGGAAGATGGAATAAGGAAGGAAAGAAGATATGGAAGAAAGATGGGAGGAAGAAATTAAGGAAGGAAAGAAGGAAGAAAAGGGGAAGGAAGAGAGGAAGAGGAAGGAAGGAACGGAGGTAAGGAGAGAGAGAGGAAGGGTCATTCTCCAGATTTATCTTGAATTCACTGAAAATTAATTTGTGCTCTATAAAACCATAAACGTGTTAAAATTAAAACTTTATAAGAAATAAAAAAAATTTTCTCTACATTTGCGGTTTGTTTAACGGTGAAGTCCTTTAAAGCCGTATTACAAAACGTAGGATCAAATAACGTGTAAATAACAAATAAAAACATATGTACATATCTACTGAACCGTTTGTTATATTAATTAATATTAATCATTTTAAGTATAATAGCTATCATAAAACTGTTAAAAATATTTTTGAACATGTTATAAGAGCCAAGCAACGTGAGATGGCGTCCTAGTAACATCCTTTCGTGCGAAATCATTAAAAGTTTTCTGGACACCGACGGCTTAAAGTTTGAAAGTGAGTATTGTTATTTTATCTATATGCTTCAAAGATTAAGTAAAGGTAGTAAGAAAATGTATAGAAAAGGTGATGGGTGGCGTAACGACTGATGGTGTATAGGGAGGCTGGACCAGGGAATAAAAAAAATCTTGTTTTACATGAAAGCTGTGGTACTGATGAGGGACGCCTTTACGTGGTGGCACCGATATGACCAGGTGGTGAAGCTGTTTGGGTATTCAAACGTCTGTCAACTCCCTACCCCCTGAAGGGCGGATGGTTGTCTGCAGGTGCAAGTGGAATGCAGTTGCTAGAGGTGGCAGGGTATATATGTAATGAAAGGTTGTCGTGGTCCCAACTTCATCTTTGTGAACCCAACGGACTTCAGGCTGATTTAAACTGCCTTCTGCTGCCAACCATTTTTCATGCAGAGGATAGGGAAGGAGCTGAGGGACATTTACATATCCAGTCAAGGGAGCTGCCTGGCAGTGTTGGTGCCACCACATGAAGGCAGATCTCATCACCACTACCAGAGGATGTAGAAAAGTATTCACAAGTCCACTCACTTGTGTGTATGTTCTAATTTGTTTTTCCTAATTTTTTTTGTTTTTTTTTCCTTTGTTAATGATTGATAGCTTTTTTTGTTTTTTTGTTTTTTAATGTCCGACTCTGGACATAGGCTTCACAGCCTCCTATCAAGGCCCAGCAGTACTCCTACATACCATACACCTCTACATGTCACCACTTCGACGCTAACACCCACCGTCCATATTGAATACATGCTAGGGCTGTCTCATACAGGACTGGTGTATTGGTATTAGTGGGGGTATTTTTGTGACATGTCGGTGGGTCTCCTGGTAGATCAGTAAAGCTTGATTTAATGAAATTCAAATCCTTAAACTGTTCCCTGCCCCAGTGGGGATTTGAACCAGGGTCCGTTAGAACTGCAGGCCAACTCTCTACCGACTGTGCCATGCTACTGTACTTTAATTCTTTATGACGGCGTGCACATTTTTTTTTTTTTTTAATGCGAGGCCATGAGCCCGCAGTAACAGTTCCCTCCAAGAGAAAAACAAAATACAATAGAGAGCCAAATTCAAGATCCAATCATTTTGAGATGCTTGGACACACTGCGTTTGAAAGACTGAAGATCATAGGCAGCAGGAAATACAGACAGAGGGAGACAGTTCCAGAGCTGACCTGTTGCATAAATGAAAGACTGGGAGTAACGGTTAACTCTTGCATTAGAGAGTTGGACAGAAAAGGGATGAGAGTTTGCTGCCAGACGGGTGCTATGCGCCTGTCGTAGAGGTGGAGGAATGCAAGCAGACAGTTCAGAGGAACAGTGACCATTAAAGTAGCGATAGAAAAGAGATAAAGATGCAACAGTGCAGTGGAGAGACAGAGGTTGAAGGGAGTCAGTAAGAGGAGGAGAGTTAATGAGACGAAAAGCCTTTGACTCCACCCTATTGAGAAGAGCTGTATGTGGGGAGCCTCCCCACACATGAGAGTTGAACTCCACACAGGGGCAGATAAAACCCCTGTATAGAGTCAACAACTGTGCAGGGGTGAAGAAAGAGCGGAGTCGGCTTAGCACACCCAATCTCTTGGAAGCGGATTTTACTTTGTCTCCTGATTGCGGCTCTACTCACTGTTGTATCTAGCAGTCATTGTTTGTATGTATTTTGACAGTTTCTATTGCAAGTGACACATGACTGACCTCACAGTTTTATTAATAATTTTGGATCAGTTTATGGTGGAAATGCCGCGGAAGAAAAATAATTTACTTTGATGAATACTTTTTTTCTGGAAAGAAAAACTTATCGACATTCTCTGTGAGTGGCTTTGTAAATTAATATCCATATTTGTTTGCATGCTCAGTTGTTTTTACTTACTGCCTAACACAGGGATTATAGTTATGATGTGTTTTCTCTTGCTTTCTCTCACTATTAACAGCAACATTTTCCCATACCACATCCTCCTGGATTTAGTAATAAAGGCAATATGTTAGCTACGCTTTGTGAGGTTTGGTTAGGTTAGGTTGGGTTTGATTTGCATAGATAAGGGTAGATTAATGCTTAAAACTCACCAGTTTTGTTTTGTTTTTAACATTCAATCTGATTTGGTTAGATTTATACTTTGGGGGTGGGGGGGTGAAGCCCTTATTTATACAGTACCCTTGCGCCCAACACGGTAATACTGTATTGTCATGCATGGGTCACGTGTTGGACCAAAAACGTGTTGGACAAACAATAGAGCTTATGGGGAAAAATGAATTATGTCAGCAACCCTAGGAAAAGTCACCCTAAATATGTACCATATACCTATACATATATTGGTACTATTGTAATTATAATAAATGGTACTGTGCTATGAATGATAACTAACCTTTTAGGATAGTGTTGGTGGGCTTGCTGGGAATGGAAGGTGGTATCCAAGGCTGTAGGTAGTCCTACTGGGTCCCCGGAGGATGGCTGCTGGCGTCACTAGCGGGTAATGGCTGCTGCTCCTCGTAAATCTTTCAAAATCACACTCAGAATCACTATCTTCGTCCACAGCTGTGGAAGGTCCTGCTTCTGCCTGTCCTAGCACTCTGTAAGCCTTCACTGCTGCCAGGATCTTGTCTTGGTTTTTTATTATGGTCCTCACGTTGGCTTCATTCATGTCGTAGGCCTTGGCAATGTCAACTTTCCTCTCCCCTTTCTTCTTCCTCTCGATGCTTTCTAGCTTGGTGGCCTGAGGGAGGTGCCGACGCTTCTTGGGGTTCTCAGAAGGCTTCCTAGGCATTGTGAGCAGGGTAAAATGCAGTAACAAGGGCAGAAAATGCAGCAAGAAAAAGCACCTTCCAATGCAAATTATGCTCCTGAGTGGCGCTGTGGCGGGAGAAATTTAAATAAAACATCACGTGACAGCAGAAGCATTTTTAATTGGGCGGCATCACGATCATGTCACGATAGCGGGCGGGGAAGGCTACTTGATCAGAAGTTTTCATTGGCTATCATCATCATGGGAATGTCCAGTATGACCGTGTTGGACCGGGGGTGATCGTGCTAGAGGTGAACTCTGCGGATTTTGCCCACTTCTCGGAGCTCTTTGCATGTTATGCTAACACACTCGTGTTGCAGTAATTAAATCGTATTAAATAATACTAATTATTTGCTCTCCGTGCTGGACGTGAATCGTGCTAGACTAATGCGTGTTGGACGCGAGGGTACTGTACTTTGGGGATGGGGGGGGGTGAAGCCTGTGGTTAGGATAGATGTGGATAGACATGGGGTCCATTACTAGGTTTTTATTACAGCTACATTTATTTTGTATTTTATTAGTTATACCATACCTCCCATTTATTACTATTACTGTTACATTTATTTTGTATTTTACTTTTTTTTTTTTTTTTTTTTTTTAAATACCATACTTCACATTTATTACTATTACAATAATCCTCCAGTTTATCAGACACTGCAGTAACTGACAAACATTATTATTCAGCAAACAAAAATTAACTGGCAGAGTGTCATTAATCCCACAGGAATAATCAGCAAAATTTTTACAGTACTAAAGTCAGTTTGCTGGAAAATACTGTACCGTTTATTTGAAAAACAATTTGGGATTGTTTTTCTATGTTTGAATAGTTGTACAGTATAGAACAGGGTTTTTGTAGGACTTATGTCACTTGTAGCAGGGCTTGGAGGTGCATTACAGCATTATATGATAAAAAATGTAGTATACGAGATGATGCTGGCTGAATCTGTCTATTTCTTGCCAGATGCCTTAATCCTGTAAGTGGTGGCCACTATCAAATTGTCTCCATGCCGCCTTGTCCCCCGTCATTTCCCTGCCCTCCTCCCAGTTCACACCCCCTTCTCAAATACCTCTCCACTCCATCTCATTCTCGGCTTCCCTCTCCCTCACCCCTCCTCTATCTTGCTCACACCTGCTCTCCTTGTTAGTTTCTTACTCCATCCTCACCACATGGCCAACCACCTCCTTGTATTTCTCATAACGCTGTTTGTCACATCCACACCCACACCACATTGCTCCTTCACTTCCACATTTGTCAGTAAGTCTCTCCATGTAACTCCACATGTTCCTTTCAGATAACTCATTTCCACTATTCTCTTTCAGATAACTCATTTTCACTGCTGAATTATGACAGATAAGGATGGGATTACTGTACTGTCACCTGTCACCTATTACTGTTACTTTACATATGGAGTCCCATGGGTCCCGGTTGTTGATATGGGAAAGGGGAAATAGGGAAATTGGTAGTTCTGCAAGAGATGGGGTAAAAATCAGATGAATCACATAAAAAGCAGCAGAAAAAAAAATCTTGTTTTATCCACAAAGTTCATGTTTGTCCAAAATTCAATAATTACCCAGATTTGTTGTTCACAATGTTTTTGTGATTTGTTTGATTTTGACATTATTTTCTATCACAAGTTACCCCTAACTGACCCAGAAAGTTATTAATCAACTCATATCAGTTTACAAAGGATATTCAATAGAGGAAACGTCATAATTGAATGAATCATTCACAAAACTGTCAGTAAAAATAATCTTGCGAGTATACCTTTAAACATTTATCATCAGTTTATGCCCATTGTGATGCCACATTATGGAGGACAGCCTGATGGCAGAGGAGAGTGTTGCATGATGATTGTTGATGGCCAGTTCTTGGGGGATTAACGTGTCTGGCCAGAAATAGATGGACAAACAGTTGTATGGTGTGATCTGATGGATATTGTACAGTATACAGTACAGGTAAGCCCTTAATTCATGCGAGGGTTAGGTTCCCAGACCCTTCACGTATGTGGTAAATTCGCATATATATTCTGCCCTTGTGTGCACATAATTACGCATGTCTGTTAAGTATATTACCTCTGAATAATACTGTTTATGCACACCATACACCATATAAACTAGCATAAAGTATGAAAAACAACAAAAATGTAAGAAATTTAACACTGAAACCTGACAAGCACAGGCGTAGGTGGAAACACTTCGGCAGCCCGGTGCACAAGCCCTCACTGCCTCCCATATGCTACATTCTGCCTTCTTTATTGTATGAACAGTTGACTCATTCACCCCAAACATGCGGTTCCAAGACAATTCACAGGTTCCAAGACAATTCACAGGTGTAGGTGGAGACACTTTAGCAGTCCGGAGCACTAGCCCTCACTGTCTCCCGTGTGCTACGTTCTCCTTCTTTATTGTATGAACAGTTGACTCACCCTAAACATACGGTTCTGAGACATTTCACCATCAAGTCAATTCTCCGTCAAAACATGGACAATTGCCCATCATTCTATTAATATACTTATTATTGATTAATTAATACTTTAATAACTAATTTTCAGGGGGATTTTATAACTCTTATAAGTAAAAAACTAATGTACTGTACTTGCTAAATAAACTGGTATGTAAATAAATGACGAGGAATCGTCCTGACGGAGAATTGTCGCCGACATTCCTCTCTGAAATTTGTCCAACACTTTAACTTTTTCTGTCAGCAACATCACTTTACTAGTCCGTTTTGGTGTGTTACCACATGCATCACTAGCACTATGCTTAGGCCCCATGTTGGCAGACAAGGCAAGCAATCACTGGAAGGCAGAAAAATAAGCCACAAATAATGATTGGCCAGTCATGCATGGTTCGACCGTCGGATTCAAACTGACTGTGGTGCATGGTAGACCGACCTCCCACACACACACACACACACACACACACACACACACACACACACACACACACACACACACACACATATGTATGCACACGGGCAGCAGGTAGGCATTTTTATATTTTATTTATTTCTCTTGTATATTAAAAGTATTTATTTGAATACTATAATTTTGTTTTAATTATTGTACGAAAAATTCGTGGATAACCGAAATCGCGTGAAAAATGTTTGCGTGAATTAAGGGCTTACCTGTATATATTTTTTTTTCAGGCTGGTGGTGGTGGATGATATTGTTGCTGTCTAGAAATTAAATGAGTTCTACTGACTATGGATAGAGGACAGGACCCAGGATTAAGATATCTGGAAGGTGAGTGCTTTAGTGATAACATTTTAGGACAGAACGGTCAAAGACAAAAGTCGTGTCGCGGTTTTGTCTGAAGATTAAGTGTAACACTTGAAACATTATGAAAACTCAACCACAGTTACATGTTCGGGGTTGGTTAGCCTGACGTCGTCAAGTTTCATATCTGCTGATGATGGGATGACGGTATGAATGAACCCATGAAATTCTGAAGCCTCAACATGGATTCGCAAGAATTGCAAATTCCGAACTTTGTATGAGAGATGAAATGCCAGCAGTTAGGCGATGATCACCGGACATTTCAGCTTACATTTTACCACAAATTGTCTAGCAGACCTACTATACCATGGTATGGAGAGGTTAAGCAACATGCATCCAACTAATAGGAATATAAGAGGTGGCATGATCTTCCTTTATTTACTGGAAACAAATCCTGAACAGAAAGCTCAAACATTTGGTATAGGCATAACCATAGGAAGGTTGATTAGGATTTCAGGAGGAAGGCACAACGGAGAACCGTCATCGTTCAGGTTATCCTCGTCTTGCCACAGCACTGTAGGACCAGGAAATAATCACAACAGTGGAAGCAGCACCTGCAAGCTGTGCTTAAGCCATAAGAAACGAAGTGCACCTAGAATGAAGCACACGAGCAGTTGTGTGTAGAGTTCGGTTGTCTGGTTTGTGTTCGAGCTCTTTTGTGGGATTCTGAGTGCCAACCACTCTAAATGAAAAAAAATCAATTATAATAGAATAACTCTTCTCATGTGTTGAACACTGTAGTGAATTTTGTTTTACAATACTTAAATAATGTCCCAGGTCATAATTATCAACTTGATTAGCAAATTTACAGTTAATAAAGATGGAGAACTGACTTCCAAACACCTATTAAGCTAACTGAATTGTAATGTTGAGATTGTTATATTAAAAATAAAAGATGAGAAATGCTTCATAAATACTAAATAAAACAGCAGTCAGAAAGATTTAATAATTATGTAGATTAGTTTCAGTAAGTTACAAAAAAATTATATGCTGGCATCCACACGCTGGTCACCTGGAGCAAATGGCAACTCAAGTCAGTGCTGCCAACCGATCGTTTGATGCAAAGCAGACTGCTCCAAAACCATAGTCTTTCAGCAGATATTTTCACCAAATTTCACGATGTGACTTTGTCTTTGTACATTCTTGGAGCTGAAGAGAGGGCTTCCTGATGCAGTTTGCAGGGTAACATGGGTCTGTTTTCTCGTGGATTAAGGAAGCTCCCTAGCTCCCCTTCCTTACCGATATTTTGTTCTATCTATCTATCTATCTATTGCCAGACGCCTCAGTCCCGTTTGGGGTGGCCACAAACAAATCGCCTCCAAGTCGCCCTGTCCCCCGCCATTTCACTGCCCTGCTCCCAACTCACACCCCCCTCTCTCATATACCTCTCCACCCCATCCCTCCATCTCATCCTCGGCCTCCCCCTCCCTCTTTCCCCCTCCACCTCACTCACATACACTCTCTTCGTCAGTCTTTCACCCTCCATCCTCTCCACATGGCCAAACCACCTCAGTGTGTTCCTCATAACGCTTCCTATCACATCCACATCAACACCACAACGCTCCTTTATATCCTCATTCGTCAGCCTGTCTCTCCATGTGACTCCACAGGCTCCTCTTAAATAACTCATTTCCACTGCTCTCACTCTTGACTTGTGTCCTTCCAACAACGTCCAAGCTTCACTTCCGTACGTTAGAGTTGGGATCACAATACTGTCATGTAGTAACTTTTTCACTTCCATGCTCACTTCCCTGTTTCTTATCACTGCTTTCAAAGAACCAGCAACCTTTCTTCCCTGCTGTACCCTTTCAAGCACTTCACCCTCCAAACCTCCATCCTTACTCATCACACTACCCAAGTACTTAAACGTACTCACATTTTCCAATTCCTCACCATCCAACCTCGCTGTACATTCACTGACTTCACCTCTCTCAAAGACCATCACTTTACTCTTCCCTACATTCACCTTTAGATTCCGTTTCTTACACACTCTCCCAAACTCATCCACCAAGCCTTGCAGCTCCCCTTCGTCTTCACTCAACAACACAGTATCATCTGCAAACAACAGCACAGGGAGTTTCCAAACACTGTCCTCTCTCACCAGGGCCACTCCAACATCCACTACCCTACCTTGTACCTCTTTTATTACCCCATCCATGTACAGATTGAACAACCATGGAGACATGACACATCCCTGTTTCAACCCAACTTTCAAAGAGAAAAATTCACTTAGTTCACCATCCACATGCACTGCAGCCTTCGCACCATCGTACATACTCTTCACAGCATTCAACAACTTCCCATCTACTCCATATATTCTTAACACTTTCCACAATCCTAGTCTATCCACCCTGTCATATGCTTTCTCCAAATCCATGAAAGCCGCATACAACTTCTTTCCCTTCTCTAGAAACTTTTCCACTAAAGATCTGAGAATGAATATCTGATCTACACAACCTTTTCCCTTCCTAAAGCCTCCCTGTTCTTCTCCAACTAATTCCTCTGTTCTTTCTCTAACTCTGTCAATAAGTATCCTACCATACACTTTTCCTATTATACTAAGAAGTCAAATGCCCCTATGATTACCACACACTTCTTTTTCCCCTTTTCCTTTGTACAAGGGAATAATTATTTTTGTTGATATGGCCAATTAATATTCTTTTGAACATTATTTATCCAGAGTATGGCAATATTTGAAGGATTTATCTATCACAGAAAAGAGTACCAGTACTGGACAAATAAATCAGGAAGAGGTGCTAGGGAGCCTCCTTCTCTGAAAAGAATACAGGTAACTCGCACGGAACACGTGGGTTTCGTTCCTAACGTGCCGTGTTAGGTGCGAAATCGCGTATATTTAAACTACTCCGTATTTTGCTCCCTAGACCCCCCAAATGTGTTGTTTTGCTGTTATCTGTCACTGGTAATCACTAGAAAGCACTTTAAGTGGTTAGAAGGTTTATTTAATGTTATAACTCACAAATACAGTACTCCACAGCAAAACTTCAACACACAAATACTGTACGTAAACACAAGGAAACATTCCGACGCCGATCATAGGTAATCATATAAATCAGGTTAACTGGTACCAGTGCTTTAACTTACAAGCACATACCAGAACAGCACATATTTAACTTAGAAATGCAGTGCTGTGATATCGAATGACTTCAGTACATAATCTGTTAGGAATGGCTGGAAAAAAAAATGTTATGAATACATTTTCACCTTTTTGATATATGTTTATGGTAGTTTCGAGTTATTTTTTACGTTATCGTTGTGCCCATGCTTGGAAAAGGGAGCGAAAGAGTTGAATTTCAGTCCTAAATGAGAAAACTGCACGTCCTCCAAGGCTAGACTCTGCCACGGGAGAATAAAGTGGAGGGTCAGTCCGATTAGCAATAGGGAAGTTGTGTCACAACTTCCAGCTCCCACACCACGAGTACAGTAATCACTCCAATATCCGGATCAATAGAGCCATCGGTAGGTTCGGATATTGGTTTTGTCCGGATATTGGGCCCCAGCTTATGGACTTGTACTTATGGACCCTAACACAGAGAAACACCTATACAACTCCCTCCGGACATGCATAGCACCTATTTAACACCCAAATCACACCAATAAGGCACATAAATGACTGAAATAAATGCAATAGACACATAAAATGTGGGTTTAGAAGTATGTTCATACATTAATAAACATTCTGGTACTTATGGACTCTAACCGAACCTAACCTAACCGAACCTAACCGAACTCTGAAAAACACATTCCTACTGCACATGCATGAGGTAAGTTTAGTATGGAAAGAAGTACAGTATGACACTTTCTGGTAAGTATAGTATGGGAAAAAATACAATATGAAACATTCTGGTAAATATAGTATGGAAAATAGTACAACATGAAACATTTTGGCTACTTACAGCAAGTCCCTGGCCACCTCGATGAATAACCGCCTCCTCTCGGACTCTGACAGTAAGAACGATTTCCTGAAGCACTTGCACTACACTCTTCCTGAAGTCTTGCACTGAACTTAGTCACTAACACACAGAAGTCCGTTCTTTTCACAGTGTTCACTTTAGTCCAAATAATGTTCCATTAAATTTAAGTGTTGCACATTAACTTTTCCCAAGTTTTTTTAAGTTTCCAAAGCCAAAACAAAGAAGGTTAGTTACGTTAAATTTCTTTTCTACTTAGTCTTTTCTCCCAACTTGAAAACCTTAACACAAAACACCGTTTTTTTCACTGCACAACACTCAAAATTCCCGTGTGGTCTAGTGGAGAAGTTCTTGCTGTTTATTCACTGTCAGAGCCCGAGAGTATCACTGGCAGGCGTCCAAGGGGTGCATCGGTGGGTAGTGGTGATGGCGTACCGACTACAGAAGACTCTGAAGACAGCCACAAACTCACGTCGAGCGGTGACTCTTGTCGCGGTGAGAGACAGGCGGGAAGTGGGGAGGATGGAGCGGCGCTCTATCGGACGTCAGAGGAATGACGAACCAAAACAATGCTCTCACGCGGCGCGCGCGGCAAGTTCAAATTACGGACGGCAAAAAATCGATTTTTTTTCCCCAATTTTTTTGGATTTTCGGACCATTTTGGGAATGTTTGATCCCAGGACGATAAGGTTCGGTTAGTGGGGATGTTCGGATATTGGGCGTCCGGATATTAGAGTGATTACTGTATGGCTAAAAATAGAATCGTAATGCAGTTTCAGAACTAACAGTAAGGCTAATTATTACGAATACAGATACAAAGCAGAAATAAATACGTTTACAGACGGGGAAAACGTACTTCTTCCATCATAACATGTTCATCTTTCTCTATCATTTTACCTTGTTATTTTCGCAATATATATTGCTGTCTCGTAAACAGGGTGGTTGTTTGTGTTTTGCAAGGGAGGAAAAAGATTGTATTTTCTGTCTGGGTCGAGATAATGGGTGTAACTATGTGTGGTTAGGCATGGCCACGAGCGAAAAAATCGTACATCCACTCATCACGATATCAGGTGGTGAACTGACAGATGACACATGAGAGGGTGAAGTCAAGGTCAGTCTCATGTCCCAGATTTTCGTTCACTTCCCGAAAGTTTTCAGTTTTCTACAATTTGCATTGCATCAAATGATCCAAACCATTACAGCAAACCTGAGCAAATAGGTAAAGATACCAAGACAAAAATGTATTTTTCTCTTATTATAAGTCTTTAACGAACAAACTAAAAAGGCAATATTCCGACGCCGATCATGGGTAATCATATAAATCAGGTTAACTGGTTACAAGGCTTTATTTAATGCTTTAATTGCTTACAAGTACGTACCAGAACAGTAAATATTTAACTTACAAATATAGTACTGTAGAAAAGCAGTACAGTAAGAGTTTAACCAACAAACAAAAAAGGCAATATTCCGACGGCGATCATGGGTAATCATATAATTCGGGTTAACTGGTTACAAGGCTTTATTTAATGATTTAACTTTATTTAAGTGCTTACAAGTACAGTACATACGAGAACAGTAAATATTTAACTTACTAATACTGTACAGTACTGTGGAAAAAACAAACAAATAAAAAAGGCAATATTCTGACGCCTGTCAGGTTAAATGGTTATAAGACTATTTCTTGCTTTAACGTTATTTAATAATACTTTAAGTTGCACATAAACTTACCAGAACAGTACAGTACTCTAAATATTTAACTTACAAATACTGTGCTACTGTACTCGGGAATGTCTCACTCACTGAATAATTTCCCGCCTAGATCGTCACGTAATCAAAACAAACCGCGCGCTGCGGTGACGTTCGAGGATTTCATCTTTCAAAGGCCTCTCCTGCGTTAATTTGTAGTTTTCATGATGGTTTTTTAATCTTACGTTGTCTTATATGTATCCCAGCCCTTACCGTGTATAATTGCGAGCGGTGATGTTCGAGGATTTGATCTTTCAAAGGCCTCTCCTGCGTTAATTTGTAGTTTTCAGGATGGTTTTTTAATCTTACGTTGTCTTATATGTATCCCAGCCCTTACCGTGTATAATTGCGAGCGGTGATGTTCGAGGATTTGATCTTTCAAAGGCCTCTCCTGCGTTAATTTGTAGTTTTCAGGATGGTTTTTTAATCTTACGTTGTCTTACATGTATCCCAGCCCTTACTGTGTATAATTGCGAGCGCGTTCCGTGAGATCGTGTTCCGTGCGAGTTACCTGTACAGGCCATAGAGGCAGTTCATTGTGGCTGTTCCTTCTGAAATCAAAATATCTGGCTATATACAGATAGACAGATGAATAGATAGAAAGATTGATGGATATTCTTGGATTTCACCATTTCCAATAACTGTTATGGAAATAACTTCATGAAAAATTAAACTTCTACTCTATACATTTCTCTTGTTGATCATTAGTAAGTAATGACTAATCAATATGTTTTCACCTGAAAGATCTGGACCACTCTCATAACACGAGTACTCTTCTTATACACTACTCAGTTTTTTTAATCGAGGTGAAGATGCACGTGGTAGGTTGGTGATGAAAGGCTGACTTCAACATGTCCGAATACCATCGTTGTATTTCCTTTTTTTAAATAACAACAGAGGAAGGAAAAGCAAATGAATAAATTTTAAAAATCCATACACCAGATTACTAGCATCCTCCATTCAAAAATATCTGTAACAGTTTGGACTTGAACAGCTGTAGGTTGAAGTTTGGGGGGAAACAACTCTGGGGAAGCGAGTCCCAGAGAGATGCTGCTGGGGGAGTAAAAGAATTTTGATAGGCAGAAGTTCTGCAATGTGACTGTGTGTCATTCCAGTCATGAGCCCTACCAGATCCCCGTGTAGCACGAGGGAAAGCATGGACAGGTGGCACAATGGATGCAACTTTGAGCATTTGCCATAAAAGTATCCGTAAAATAATGCAAGGGAGGCAACATTTGTCACGAGTCGGCTAGTGACATTGGCTTTTGTGGGAAACCACGAACTCAAGTGGAATCCCAGTTTATCGTTCAGTAACCGCTCATTCGGACGGAAGCCTTGTCAAATCAATTTTTCATTGTCATACGTGATCGTCTTTGTGTGAGACATTAGCGCTTCCGCTGAGCGATTTGTTTGGGGCGCGTTTCACTCACTCGACCGTTAAAAAAATGCGGCCTAGCACTCCCCTTTTCTTTCCCACGAGTTACTCTGTCCAGTGTCTGCTGTGACGGAGAGAGGTTCTGTGCTCCAGAAGTGAGAGGTCAACCCAGGCTCCACTAGACCACAGTTCTCCAGACTCCCACCCTTTGTTGGTGATACACCGTATTCATTGACCAGTATTTCTTTTCATTTTCCTAGACTTAAGAGCTTAGTTAAGGTTTTTTCCTAGGCGTAAGAATTTAGCTCTTGAGTGAGTGAGTGAGTGCGATCTCATTAATTTGGTTTTTGAAATGTAACGTTAAATGTATTTTGTAATCAATAAATTTAACAGTTCTTTTTCTTGAGCTTAATGTAATGTAAACTCGTGTTTCATTTCTCCATAATTAAGCTTATTTCTCTTATAGCTCCTAGCGTGCATAAATGTTATGCCATTCATAACTGGTACTTAGGCCAGTCTTGTGTATTAAGCTTAAAATCCGTTGTGCCTCCTAGGAGTTAAACATCAGCAAGAACCTGATACTATTATTAGTATTAGTTATTTATTGTCAGGGGTGAAGTAACTTTCTCCAGAGGCTAACAGTACTAATAAACAGCAATTGAGTAATTAGTCTCTGCTGTGTACTGTTGAGAAAGTTTATAAATTCTCGTTCTAAGAGAATCGTGTGAAGCAAGCCAGTGTAAAGTAATCGTTGCTTGATTTAGCAAGACAATCATTGTCCCTGCTCCTCAATATTGTTGAACATTATTATCATTTAAATAACATTAGCATTTATTGTAAAAACCCTGTGACAACATTCATTTTTACTTCTAGGGGAGGTAGTTTATTTATAATACCAGGGATTGCACAATTGCCTTTTTTTTTTTTTTTTTTTTTTTTTTTTTTTTTTTTAATCCCACCCCATGGTGTGCAAAATATGAAGGAAAAATTTTTTCTTTAGTTTTGGTTTATTAGAAACTTTAAGATAAACATCCAGGGCATCATCTGGTAAAAAAATAATAATAATAATCTCTCTGTCTGCATAGGGCCATGCGTAAGTATACATAGGAGAGTAGTGAAAAAATTATTTTTTTTTTTTTTTTTTTTTTTTTTTTTTTTTTTTGTAAATGTGATAAAGATCCAGGGCATCATCTGGTGAAAAGAAAAACTCTCTCTCTCTCTGTCTTTGCGTAGCGCCATGCGCAAGTTTGCTTTGCGGTGGAGTAGTTAACAGTGATGCACGGCCAGCACAGCCTGATCTGTGGCTCGCAATGCGGTGCAACCCGACCTGAGCTGTGGCTCGCAATCCATGGGTTAATAATTCCAACAGCCTTGTTATGAATTTTGTTTAGTTATTTTAGTGCAACCTCTCCACATCCATTCCACAAGGATGAGTAATATTCAAGCTGAGAGCGCACATGTTTCTTATAAATAATAGCTAACTGCTCATCAGTGAAGAAGTTACGGAGTCCATACAGTAATCCAAGTTTCTTTGAGGCGGTTTTACAAGTGATTTGACATAAGAGGTCCAGCTGAGGGCATTGTTAAGTGCAACTGAGAATTTCAATACTTTTGGAGATGGGAATATTAGCAGCATTGAAGGTAATACCTGTATATGAATCTGGCAGTATCTGTCTAGTAGTAAATTGTATGTATTTGGTTTTACTAGCATTAAATGAGACAAGGGTGTTTTGTCCCCATTCATTGATCTTAGATCAGTCTTGATTTATGGAGAAGGCTGTACTGAGTTGAGAGTTAGAGATATTAGACTTTGTAAATGGGTGTTTGAGTGAGAATGAACTGTGAAGTGTTGAGTCATCTGCATATGAATGGATGGGATTGTGGGTGACTGATGAGATGATTAATGTGAACTAGGAATAGGGTGGGCACCAAAACTGATCCTTGTGGCATGCCGGCATTAATTGAGTGGAAATTGGACTATGCATCATCTGTTTTTACTCTTATATTTCTGTTGCTGAGATATGAGGAAAGCAGAGGAACAAAAGACGTTAGTTCATAGCAAGGGAGTTTGGACAGCAGGGAACGGTACCACACTCCGTCGAAAGCTTTAGAAATATCAGGGGTTACTACATGAGTTTCTCAATGTTAGTCAGTTGATTGATGGATGGTATGAGTCAAGAGATTGAGTATGTCAGTGGTGGATCTTTTTGGCGAAAACCATATTGTCTATTACTAATTAAGTTCTCAGATTCAAGGTGTTTAACTATGTGCCTATTAATTACAGTTTCAAATACTTTACCAAGAGCAGATGTGACAGCTGTTGGTCAGTAATCAGAGGGGTCAGAGGAACTTCCTTTCTTTGTAATTGGGTGGATATTGGCTTCTTTCCATGAATTAGGGAATGAAGAAGTACGTATGCATAGTCTGAATAATTTAGCTAGAACCGAGGCAAATTCTGGGGAACACTTTCAAAACAGTTGGAGGCAAATGTACTGGCAAAGATATTTGCTTTCCCATGCGGGTCATTTGTAATGTTGCCATCTGAAGATTTTAGTGGGGGAATGGATGGTGATTTGTTAAAGTTATTATTGAAAGAATTGAGAGTTGACCAGAATTTCTTTTTGCCATTGGAGTTGGTAAGTAGTTTTGATGCGTGATTTTGAAGAAAGTTTGATTTAGCGAGATTTATTACAGCTTTTGCACGGTTTCTAGCAATTTTAAATTGTCAGTGATTCAGATGTTTTTGATTTTAAGTAAGTTATGTGCTAATGACTCTTGGGCAGTTGCACTGGCACAGTTGATATCAAACCATTTTGGAGAGTTTGATTTTTTAGTGAACTGTTGACTGAGTATGAATAAATCCATACCAGCTAGTATTAGGTATTGATGTGGGACTGGGTAGAATTGACATCACTAGAGAAGAATATTATTTCAAATAATTACCAAGTAATATGAACTGAAACTTTTTCATTAACTCAAATTTCTCACTCAGGTACATGTTATGTCAGTTAATAATGCTAACGAATAAAAAGATTGTGAAGTAATGTGTTGGTAAGTCTAAATTAAATAACAACATTTGCCCAAGTCAGTGATCTAATCTTGTTCTCAGATGCACGCAACTTCATTTGTAACTTTTTGTATATTTTAAAGCAAACTGGGGACAAATTGCACTAAACATAAGAAGAAACATGTAATTATCAACTCACTTTTGAAGACCAGAATCTGTTTGAAACATGGAATTAATGAAACTCGCTATCTGTGAAACATTATGAGGAGGTAAAAAGAACAGCCACTGTAACCTGGCGAGAACACACTTCCAGCTGATTCTCATCACGGCATTTTCCTGATTTACAGCACCTTTCGATACAGAGTAAGCACTTGAAAGCAGTGTTATATTATCGTGGTTTGCTGTTATTGCTGTATCTGCAATTTAGTTCTTATGCCTTTTTTCATAGGTGCACACACCCTATTATAAATAGACTCAAAGTTTGCAGACATTAGCAACTGAGGGTTTCACGATAAAAACAGCAGACAGTGCTAGCCGATAAGAAAACTTCCTGTTTTCTCAGCGTGTTCTTTTAAATCATGACAAGTATGTACTGAGGACTGTATAATTATAAGCATGAACTTAAACCCACAAGCCTTACATATATCCTCATATTGCCAACATTAAATCGTGGTAGGTGGGGCTGCTCACCATCCACTCACTCGATATAGTGCCGTTCTTGGGTGGCTGCCCTTTCCTGTCTTCCTTCTTTAGTTCCTTCCCCTTATGTCTTTCATTCTATCTTTCTTTCTTTCCCCTTCCTTCTTTCTGCAGGTGACTCTACACTGAGTTACAAGCCAGATGGTTTCCTGTACAACGTGAAGCCAGTTACTATGCTGGGTGGTAGCCATGTAACTAAATTATGGCACCTGGTGGTATAGTGGGTAATTAAAGTGCTCCAGTTAGATTGAACCTATGTAGGTTTATATTCAAGGGGTGGTTGGGGTTTACTGCTCACATAATGCCACTCAGATGAGTGAGGCTGGTCACTCTCACCTTAAATGTCAGGGCCAACTTGCCTAGCCACGGGCTCCTACGTTCTTCGTGGGGCAACACTGAATTAGATGATGATTAGATGAGTACCAACATTTACTCATGATACAGTATTTGATAGGCTACAATACAAAAGTGTAAAAGTTGATGTGTATTGGAGAAGTTTTCTTGCTCATCAACATTTGCTGCCATGTGGAGATTATGGGAATAAGTACCTGTATATTAGTTCAGTTAGGGAATTTTATATAAATTCATAAACCTCAGGATACACTTTTATTTTTTTATGAAACAGTGTATTCCATGGTCAGGTGTAAGTTAATATGAGAAAGTACAGACAGGTCTTACTTCATGCAGTACAAGTCATGTCTGCCAGCATCAACATGGCAACAACCATTGCAACTAATACTGCAGGCACCTGTTCTCAACATTCTCGAAGCAACAAGCTCACCTGTCAGAGCTGAAATATGATTTGAGTGTTTTCCAGTTCTTTGCTCATGGAGGATGGTGAAAGACAATGGCAGAGGTTGAAAAAAAAAAACACTGCAGCTGCAACACAAGTCTCAGTGCGAACAGTTCAGCACCGCAAATTACAGAAAATGAGATCTTGTGCTGGGAGGGGGTTGGTGATAGCCAATACCCTCTTCAGGCATAAAATGATCCACAGGTATACATGGCGAGTGATGAGAAGGGTGGGTGGTGAACTGAATGAAAGGAAGGCAATGATTGATTATGTGTGTGTGGATGAAAGGATGTGAAGATGTGTAATGGATGCAAGAGCTCATAGAGGTTGGGGGAGTGGACTTTCTGACCACTACTTGGTGGTGGCCAGAATTAGAATTCAAGTAAGATGGAGGAATAGAAGAAGGGAAAGACGAGAGGAAGGAGTAGTTGCAAGGAGAGTGGAAAGGTTACAAGAGGATGAGAAAAAGGCAGAGTATAAGAGAGAAGTGGAGGAACGATTGGGCAAATATGAACTGGAGCAGATGGGAGACGTGGAAGGTGTGTGTAGGATATTTACAGAAGAAATATGTGCAGCATGTGATGTTGGTGTTGAAGGAATAGAAGACGGAGGGGGGTGCAAGGAACAGCGTGGTGGACTGAAGAGGTGAGACAGGCTGTGGCACAAACGAAGAAAGCATACAATGAAAGGATGAGAAATAAGGCCGTGGAAGAAGTTGAGAGGCAGAAGAGAGAGTTATATGTAGAAAGAAAGAGAGAGGTGAAAAGATTAGTAAGAGAGAGTAAGAAGAGAGTGGATGAGGAATTTGGAAGGAATTTGAGTGTAAAGTGGAGGGACTGTAAGAAAATGTTTTGGAAAGAGGTGAAAAGAGTAAGACAGGGTGGAAGTGAAGTTAGCAGGGGAGTGAAAGATAAAAATGGTACCGTAGATTACTAGTGGAGAAGGGAGAAAAAGTGAGCAGATGGAGAGAACACTTTAAGGAATTGTTGAACATAGAGGATGGAAGTAATGCGAGTATAAGCGGCTGGGGAATGGCTGGGAGAAGGAGGGAGGTGAGAAGACAAGAAGAGATCAGTAGGATAGAAGTTGTGGAAGCAATGAAGAAAGTTAAATCGAGGAAAGCCCCAGGAATTGGAGTGTGTGGTGAAATGCTGAAGCATGGGTGTGAGATAGTAGTAGAATGGATGTGGAAGATGTGCAGATTGGCCTGGGAGGAAGGTAGAGTCCCAGAGGATTGGAAGTCAGGTATAATTATTCCCTTGTACAAAGGAAAAGGGGAAAAAGAAGTGTGTGGTAATCATAGGGGCATTTGTCTTGTTAGTATAATAGGAAAAGTGTATGGTAGGATACTTATTGACAGAGTTAGAGAAAGAACAGAGAAATTAGTTGGAGAAGAACAGGGAGACTTTAGGAAGGGAAGAGGTTGTGTAGATCAGATATTCATTCTTAGATCTTCAGTGGAAAAGTTTCTAGAGAAGGGAAAGAAGTTGTATGCGGCTTTCATGGATTTGGAGAAAGCGTATGACAGGGTGGATAGACAAGGATTGTGGAAAGTGTTAAGAATATATGGAGTAGATGGGAAGTTGTTGAATCCTGTGAAGAGTATGTACGATGGTGCGAAGGCTGCAGTGCATATGGATGGTGAACTAAGTGAATTTTTCTCTTTGAAAGTTGGGTTGAAACAGGGATGTGTCATTTCTCCATGGTTGTTCAATCTTTACATGGATGGGGTAATAAAAGAGGTACAAGGTAGGGTAGTGGATGTTGGAGTGGCCCTGGTGAGAGAGGATAGTGTTTGGAAACTCCCTGTACTGTTGTTTGCAGATGATACTGTGTTGTTGAGTGAAGACGAAGGGGAGCTGCAAGGCTTGGTGGATGAGTTTGGGAGAGTGTGTAAGAAACGGAATCTAAAGGTGAATGTAGGGAAGAGTAAAGTGATGGTCTTTGAGAGAGGTGAAGTCAGTGAATGTACAGCGAGGGTGGATGGTGAGGAATTGGAAAATGTGAGTACGTTTAAGTACTTGGGTAGTGTGATGATTAAGGATGGAGGTTTGGAGGGTGAAGTGCGTGAAAGGGTACAGCTGGGAAGAAAGGTTGCTGGTTCTTTGAAAGCAGTGATAAGAAACAGGGAAGTGAGCATGGAAGTGAAAGTTACTACATGACAGTACTGTATTGTGATACCAACTCTAACGTATGGAAGTGAAGCTTGGACATTGTTGGAAGGACGCAAGTCAAGAGTGAGAACAGTGGAAATGAGTTATTTAAGAGGAGCCTGTGGAGTCACATGGAGAGACAGGCTGACGAATGAGGATATAAAGGAGCATTGTGGTGTGGATGTGGATGTGATAGGAAGCATTATGAGGAACACACTGAGGTGGTTTGGCCATGTGGAGAGGATGGAGGGTGAAAGACTGATGAAGAGAGTGTATGTGAGTGAGGTGGAGGGAGGGGGAGGCCGAGGATGAGATGGAGGGATGGGGTGGAGAGGTATATGAGAGAGGGGGGTGTGAGTTGGGAGCAGAGCAGTGAGATGGCGGGGGACAGGGTGACTTGGAGGCGATTTGTTTGAGGCCACCCCAAACGGGATTGAGGCATCTGTCAATAGATAGATAGATAGATAGAGATCTTGTAATTGCATACTTTACTCACTTGATCCCAGCAGAAGAAAATCAGCCATTGTAGATTAGCTTGACAGTTTTGATAGGGAGTGCCTAAGGAGATAGTTCCTTTCTTTTTGTGAGAGAGGAGAACTACCAATGATTTCCTCCTTGTAAGAAAGAGTAAAGGAGTGTCCTGTTAATTTCAGTGGTTCAGGGAATTATCTCAGTAAAATAGTGGGAGGAAATTCTTAATGGAGAGGAGTGACATTTTTAATGTGAGAAACAAATATCATAGAGAAATAAAAAGAATAAGAGAAAGCCTAAACCCCAGTCCAAAAGTATGTCTGGACGAGACATGGGTAAACCAAAGTCTTTGTGTAGAACGGTGCTGGACCAATGAAGATGGAGCTGTAGGACCCATGCTAAAATCTGGAAAAAGGGCAAGGTTTGTAATCACATGCTAGGGGTAGCCAAAGTTTTACGCTTGGAGTTTTACTTACTGGTATGTTTAGGTAAAAAAATGGAGCAAAGAGAGATTATCATGAGTCCATGGACCCTGAAAGGATTATATTTTGGTTGAAAATCATTTTCTTCCCAACATCAACTATCAGTCACTTATTATTATGGATAATGCTCCATTTCATTCCAAAATATTAAACATAGTTCCACCAGTCAGCTACAAAATAAACCAAATAATTCAGTGGTTAGAGTCAAATAAAATTGATTATGATCCTTCCATTACTAAACTTGAACTGCTTGAGATCTGCAAGCGTCGTAAACAAAATCAGATACACGAAATAAATCAAGTAGCTATTAATCCGGCTACAGAGTGCTGCGACTGCCCCCCTATCACTGCATGTTTCATGCAGTTGAAATCATCTAGGCCCAAGTAAAGACAGAAATTAAAAAGAAGAATTCTAATGGCAATCAGTCTTTGAAAAACATTGAAAAAATAACACAAGAAGCAATTAATCATATAACCCCACAACACAGGCAAAATGCTATGAGCCATGTAAGGAAAACTGAAACTGACTGCAGTACCGAGCCAAAGATGCGGCTCTCAAACATGTACTTAATCGGTTTATTATTTGTATAAACCCAGATGGAAGCGGTGATGATGAAATGGTGTGAATATAAATTGTAGACCTATGCTGTGTAACATGTAGCCTATTCTGTTAGCCTGTTCTGTAGATCAGTTTGTCTTAGAAAATTAGCCATTAACCCCTAAAAGACTTGTGACAGCATTTACTGTCTGAGGGTACTAGGGCAAAAAAAAAAAAAAAAAAAAAGTGGCTGCATATGCAGTCATGCCCCCATCCCCATACCACCACCTCCACCCCCCCACCCCCCACCATATTACACCTGCTGATTATGCCCATCCTGAGCATTGTCAAAACATTCTGATGCCCTTCTTTTAGGGGTTAATAATATTCTTTTCCCCACCCGTATTTATGAGACTGATGAATATTATGATAGTTATGCATGCTGTCTTCCCAAAGAGGATGATAAGGGACAGTAGTGCAAATATTGGTATCTCCCAGAAAACGAAAGAAAGAAGGGAGGATATGGGAAAAACAAGATAGATATTATGAGAGGAATGGAAGTAAGTGGTAAAACATCAAGCAAAATATTACAAAGAGACAAAAAGAAAGGCAGTCATCACCTAAAAAGGATAGGGCGAACTAAAGTGTTTCAAAAAATACAGTAATCCCTCAAAGATCTGACATAATAGAGCCAAAGACATGTCCGGGACTTGGGATTAATGCCCCTTGACAGGTACAGTACTTAGAAACTCCAACCCAACCCAACTTTGAAAGCCATCTAAAAAACTCCCTACCGGACATGCACAGCACCTATTTAAGACCTTATGCACACAGATGAGGGACAGAAACCACGAAATAAATGAAAAGGAACCAGAGAATGAGAAATTTGAAGTGAGTATGGAAAATATATAGCAGTGTACAGGGTACTTATGACACGTCCGTGGCTGTCATAAAGATTAACCCGCCTCCTCTGTGGCTTTGACAGTGGTGAAGGTGCACTTGAAGCACGTACAGTAATCCTGTGTTGTGCTGCACTTAATTCTTTGCACTGTGAATTGTAGTTGTTACACTGCACATTCTGTTCTTCTTTGCACCATGCCAGTGTTGCATTCTGTACCTAATTCTTTGCACTCTGAATTCTAATTTCTTAACATTGCACAACACCGTAAATTCCCATGTGGTCTAGTGGCGAGGTATTGCAGATTTGTCACTGTTTATTCACAAAAACAAGCACATGGGCAGCCATTGAGATGAGCATGCAGTCACGACAGTGGGTAGGTGGGAACTGGAGAGGATGCAGGGGCGCTGTAGCGGACGTAGGAGGAACTATGCACCAAAATGCAGCTGTTCATGACTGCATGACAAATTTAAAGTAGGGATGAACACATATCACCTTTTTTTGTGTGTGTGTGTCTCCAAGGACCTGAGCCCAAAATGTCCAGGACTTTTGGTGTCTGGAACTTGGGCGTCCGGGTCATAAAGGGATTACCGTACTGCAATGAAAATCTGCTGGAAGTGTGTTCGAGCCAGACAACAGTGGCTTTTCTTATTACCTCCCCGTAATGTTTCACAAATAACGAGTTTCATTAATTCCACGTTTCAAGTAGATTCAGGTCTTCAAAAAACGTTGATACAGTAATTACATGTTTCTTCGTATGTTTAGTTCAATTTGTCCCAGTTTGCATTAAAATATATGAAAAATTACAAATGAAGCGGCATGCATCTGAAAACAAGCTTAGATTGCTGACTTGGGCAGATGTTATTTAATTAGACTTCCCAACACATTACTTCATAATCTCTTTATTCGTTAGCATTATATATTGATTGACATAACATATATCTGAGTGAGAAATCTGAGTTAGTAAATAAGTTTTGATTCATATTACCTGGTAATTATTTGAAATACAGCGATGTTATTCGGACATGTTGAAGTCAGCCCCTTATCACCAACCTGTCGAATGCATCTTCGCCTTGATAAAAAATAAAAAAAAAAAGTCTGAGTATAGGTATGGTTGCTTTAACTCGCCGCGTGCCAGCTATTTTTTGCCTTATGGATCACCTCTGTGCCAGCCATTTTTTTACTTTTACTCTTTTTTTTTTCTTTCTTTCTTTTTTTTAAATGAGAGATTTTGATGTGAAAACAACAAATTTCACCATAAAAATATTCACCGAAGCTCGGAAATGGGTTTTATTGAGTCGTACATACACGTATACAGGTATTCCTGCTCTCATGCTTGCCACGTAGGTGAGAGAAAGCCGTTTTCTGTGTAAGGTAAACTCAGGTATTTATGCTGGGAAGGTATAACAATGTTCCGTATACTGTTCTGATTACTGATTACAGTACTTCAACATCTGTCACAATTTGCGTGTCTCTCTCACTGTGAATGCATTGTCTCACACTTAATTGAAGATAGGTACAACCTGACCACTATGTACAGTCCTTACACTTACAAGAAAATAACTACAACTTAATTTCACTATGTATAGTCCCTACACTGATGTGAAAATATTCACCCAGTGCCTTCACTATGTACAGCACTGGGTGAAGCATACAGGCAGAGTGAGGCAGAGCAAGCGTGAGGGGGGAAGCGAGTGGGTGTATGGCCTTGACTGCCTGGGGCATGGTAGAGGAACAGTTAACATACATACCTGCCAATTTTTACCTGCGAATCTTGAAAAATGTGGTCACAGTGAATGTTTTAATTTTAAGCCGTTTTAAAACGGCATTGGCACTGACGACAGTTTTTAGTCAGACCGTTTTAAAATGGCACGGACATGCATTGGGTTAAATTTGGTGGTCCTCGTTATAATGTAGGAATGAGTCTCCTGGGTTACTAGTCAGATTAACCCTCTAGTTTGACTACAAGTGACTGTAAACTGAGCTGAAAAAGGTTACTGTAGGAATCTTTTACCTCATATGTTTCTCTTTCAGCTGACAGATTGACTAGTAACTGAGGAGATTCATTCCAGATTCATTACTGACTGACTGGAGGATAAGTTTAGTAGCCAAAGAGACCTATTGCTACCTCATAACTTACCAGAGGATAAATTTGACTGATGAGCATGGAGACTGATTTCCATCTCATAATGCACTCTGTAGATGAGTATAATGGTGATGGTGGTGATGATGATAAACGGAATTTCAGGGCAACATATTAATGCTGCTTTTTTGCTTTCCAGGATGGTGTGGAGTGATGAAGATAATGGTGAAGATGATGAGTGAAAATAATGATGAGGAAGAGAGAGAGTGAAATCCAAGAGATATATACGAACCACAGTGATAATTGAGCCACTTATGTAGCCAAAATCAGCAGCAACAACAAGGAGTATACCATAGACCTACAGGAAAGATTCAGGCAATAGGTATGACGCATTAATTACGATACAGGTAGAGATGGTGCTTTCATGTGGTGGCACCAACATGGCCTGGCTGTATCATTACCACCACATGAAGGCATCCATCTCCACCACCAACCTACCTTTTAGGACAATATCTGAGGTGAAGTAAAATGTCTCCTGTACTCCTTTCATCTTAACTTGGCACAGATTTTGCCTAATTGTAGCTTATTTCACATGGGTCGGTGGCAGGGAAAGACAATGCAATGGCTCTACATCCTTTCCATGGCGCTTCTTTGTGAGTGGCATCTTATTTCCGTGTTGATCTTTTGTCACAGCTCAGGATTCAAGAAGGAGAGATGGCAGTTTTAGGCCAGGTTGGAGTAAAAGAGTTTAGGTGATAGAAGGGCAATTTAAGCCTGTATTCAGGGTTGGGAAAATCTATCTATCTATCTATCTATAGCCCGACGCCCTAATCCCGCAAAGGGTGGCCGCAGACAAAACGCCTCCAAGTCACTCTGTCACCCACCATTTGACTCCCCTCCCCCCAACTCACCCCCCCCTCCCTCATATACCTCTCAACTCCATCCCTCCACCTCATCCTCGGTCTACCCCTCCCTCTCCCTCCCTCCACCTCACCTACATACACCCTCTTAGTCAGTCTTTCATTCTCCATCCTCTCCACATGTCCAAACCACCTCAGTGTATTTCTCCTAATCTTTTCAACCACATCCACATCTACCCCACAACGTTCCTTCACTTCTTCATTTGTCAACCTGTCCCTCCATGTCACTCCACATGCTCCTCTCAAGTAACTCATTTCCACTGCTCTCACTCTTGACTTGTTCCCCTCTTGCAAGGTCCACGCCTCGCTTCCATACGTCAGGGTAGGGATCACAATACCATCATGCAGTGACTTCTTAACTTCCATACTCACCTCCCTATTTCTCATCACTGCTTTCAGTGTGCCAACAACCTTCCTTCCCTGCTGTACCCTTTCACGTACTTCATCCCCCAAAGTTCCATCCTTACTCATCACACTACCCAAGTACTTGAATGCACTCACATTCTCCATATCCTCACCATCCAACCTCACTGCACACTCTGTGACTTCATTCCTCTCAAACACCATAACTTTACTTTTGTTTACATTAACTTTCAGCTTCCTCCTCCTACACACTGTCCCAAATTCATTCACCAAACCTTGCAACTCCCATTCATCTTCACTCAGCAATACTGTATCATCAGCAAACAGCAACACCGGAAGCTTCCAAATCTCACCCTCATTCATTAAGGCCACCCCCACATCCACTGCCCTACCTTGTACCTCCTTTACGACCCCATCCATATATATATTAAACAGCCAAGGAGACATTACACACCCCTGTTTCAGTCCCACATTGAGATCAAAGAACTCACTCAGCTCACCATCCACTCGCACCGTAGCCCTAGCTCCCTCGTACATACTCTTCACAGCACTCAACAATTTCCCCTCCACTCCATATATTCTTAATACCTTCCACATACCTTTCCTATCTATTCTGTCATAAGCTTTCTCCAAGTCCATGAAGGCAGCGTACACTTTCCTTCCCTTCTCTAGATACTTCTCCACTAAACATCTTAGAACAAATATCTGATCTACACACCCTTTTCCCTTCCTAAATCCCCCCTTGTTCTTCTCCAACTAGCTCCTCTGTCATATGCCTAACCCTATCAATGAGTATTCTACCATATATTTTACCAGTCACACTAAGAAGGCAAATACCCCTATAGTTACCACATACTTCTCTCTCCCCTTTTCCTTTGTACAGAGGAACAATTATACCTGATTTCCAGTCCTCTGGAACCCTTCCCTCTTCCCAAGCCAATCTACACAACTTCCATATCCACTCCACAACAATCTCACCCCCATACCTAAGCATTTCACCACACACTCCATCAATTCCTGGGGCCTTTCCCAGCTTAATCTTCTTCATCGCTTCCACTACTTCCGACCTACTGATCTCTTCCTCCCTCCTCTCATCTCTTCTTCTCCCAGCCATTCCCCAACCACTTATACTCACACTGCTCTCACTCTCTACATTCAACAAATCCTCAAAGTGCTCCTTCCATCTCCTCAATTTCTCTCTCTTCTCCACCAACAATCTATTATTCCTATCTTTCACTCCCCTACTATTTCCCCTTTCACACTGCCTTACTTTCTTTACCTCCTTCCAAAACAATTTCTTACTCTCCCTCCATTTCACACTCAGATTCCTCCCAAACTCTTCATGCATGCCATAAATGATTTATGACAGGACAGTGATTTACATCATGCCATAAATGTCATAAACATCATAAATGTCACAAATTGAAAAGCCATAAAATTTTCCAGTAGGTGAGGCTGTAAAGCTCTGTTTCAAGCTGTGCCACAATACTGTAGCTACAGTGTAAATGTCAATTAAGGACAAAAACTAAAATGTCTCGCCTGGTAGTCCGGGTGTCCACTATAGCTTTTCATGATTTTAGTTGTTTTAGGTATATTAAAGGATTACACAACTGCAACTCTTCGTGTTCATCTTTTTTTATTGTATGTAGCTAAGCAAATAAATGTTCAGTCTCATCTTAACTGTCAGGACCAACCTGCCTAGCCCCAGGCAATGCACCTCATGGGGCAACATAGGATTGGATGATGGATGGATGGATGAATAAAGAAATAAGAAAATAACTTTTTTTTTGTGCATTCTTTTTTGCCAAATAAATAAAAACTGCTTTGCAATTATGCATTTTTGACATCTATGACATGTGTAATGTGTCAAAAATTGCTGATTTAAAGCATGGTTTAAATCACTTGATTTAAATTATGCCAACCCTGCCTGTAGTCCACTGGGTTCACGTTACAGATGAACCTGGGGCAACAACGATTAATACTGTACCCTTTTTACACTAACTTGGCCTATAGTTACCATCTCTCCATCCTGAATACAGAATCTTAGCAAGAGATTAACAAGAAAATATGATACTAGTCATGAAGAAGTGCTGTCAAAGGGATTTAGAGCCACAGTACTGTCTTATTCTGGCACTGATTTACGTGAAATAAGCTGCAAAAGGTCGAAAATCTGGGCCAGATAAAGTGAAAGAAATACAGTACCGGTATAGCACTCTCACCTGATTGATAACTGCTGCCTCTCCACACTGAATGCTGGATTGTTTTAGATGGCTCTTAAAATACCTTATGAAGACCTGTTAAGAATATCAGGTTATGGATGTTGTATATATTATTTTACTCTGCCATTAACCCTTTAACCGCGGGCATTGTTTTGCCCCGACTGGCCTCTCCCGCGGGGGTTCCAGCCAAAATGTAAACAAACTTTAAACCTTTATAACTCTGCACAGAATAAATCTAGAGCGAAAAATTAGGTACCATTAGAAAGTACTAACCTTCAGCTGTGCAATGATGTAGTTTCATGATTTCGTTGACTATCACTGGATGGGCAGTGCCATTAGAAGTGAGCGATCTAAAATCACTATTTTTCGCTCACACACCATTACCAAATGCCAACCTCATTCTGATAATAATACTATAAACATATATGAACACTGCACATACGATAAACACCCACTCTGTGTTCACTGAGGCAGGTAAAAGGCACTGTAATTGCCCGCACTTCACTGCCACATCAGCGGTGTTGTAATCACTATTTTTCGCTCACACACCATTACCAAATGCCAACCTCATTCTGATAATAATACTATAAACATATATGAACACTGCACATACGATAAACACCCACTCTGTGTTCACTGAGGCAGGTAAAAGGCACTGCAATTGCCCGCACTTCACTGCCACATCAGCGGTGTTGTAATCACTATTTTTCGCTCACACACCATTACCAAATGCCAACCTCATTCTGATAATAATACTATAAACATATATGAACACTGCACATATGATAAACACCCACTCTGTGTTCACTGAGGCAGGTAAAAGGCACTGTAATTGCCCGCACTTCACTGCCACATCAGCGGTGTTGTCACTCACACAGCTGGACAGATACTGATGCGTGTTTGGTCAGGGGTGGGGTGGGGGGCCTGGGGGGTGGGAGGTGGGGGCCCGGGGGGTGGGAGGAGGGAGGTGGGGGTCGGCTGGAGTGAAAGAACTTAATAGGTACTCTCCCTTGAAACAATTGGCGCACGGAAAAAACGCGCGATATTCAAAATATTCACAAACATTCGAGAATGACACCCGCGGTTTGGTCCAGTTTTTGCAATGTCATTCTGGGATGACACCCACGGTTAAAGGGTTAAGTAAGAAGCATATATTCAGTTAAAAGGGAATGCCGATCTTTTGCTAGGTACAGTTAAATGGACTATCGGGTCTGTGGGTAGTTAAATACAGTATGGAGGAATTGTAAAAGAAGTGATGTATGGATGTAGTATTATCCTGTTCTGCCGTTTAACATTGGGTAATTGGCCAAAAGGGAACACTGATCTGTCAGGTACAATTAAGCTGACAATTGGATCTGTTGTCTATGAGGAAGTGTTAAGAAAATGATGTATAGATGTTTTATTTTCTTATGCTTCCATTAGATAACTGATTTTGGCTAAATGGGGTTACAGATCTGTCAGGTACGAGTAAACAGACTATAGATATGTTGGATACAGCCTTCATTAACACCTTCACTTCTATGGTATTCTTTGAGGCTTAGTAAAATATCTCATGTAGTATATCCTTTTGGTTTAGTTGATGGCCAAGTGTAGGCATGTTAGCTGGTACATTTAGCTAGTAACCAAAGAGACTCATTCCTACCTCATAAGTAAGGTTCATTGAATTTCATGCCACCACAACTTAGTATTCAAGGTGTGGCAGTGGCCCAGTTCTGCCACATGAAGACAGATCAGCAGCAGCAGCAAGAAAATATGCACTGAGGGGATGAATCGGCACTTTGTTGTGTAGGTTGTTATTGTGGATTGATAAGAATGTTGTTGTCGCCATAGGTGTATCTGAACATGACCCCTGTGGACTGCAGGCTGAGGCTACCCTTCTCCTGGGGTCCACCTTCTTCCTTTTGTGGGATAGGGAGGAAGTTGAAGGCCATTTATATAACTGTTGCCTTGTTATGCCATCGCATGAAGGCATCCACCTCCACCACCAAGAACAACAAATAATATAACAAATTACAAGAACATAACTCCATACTTTCCCACCCACAACCTGACTCCAGTACATGTAAAGGTTTATATGTTCTACTGTTTGCTGCCACCTTGTTTTTGTCTTTTGTTGACTCTCCTAACTTTTTGGGTGATAAGTGTCATCTTTGCTTCACCCTTCTAGTCAGTGTCTCATTGTCCATCCTGTCCACCCCATCCCTTCATCTCATCCTGTCTCCACCTCAACTCAGTTATGCCCCATTAGTCAGTCTCCTATTCCCCATCCTTTCCACCCCATCTCTCCATCTTCTCAGTCTCCCACCTCATCCACTTACGCTCTTCTAGTCAATCACTAGTCGCACCCTCCTCACATGGTACCTTTATTATATCTGTTAAACATTTATTCTCTTATTTTTTCAGGAAATTAAGGAGTGTGGGGGAGTATCAGGATCAACAACACACCATCTTCACACATCGCCAACACACCGTCTCGGCAAGTTATCAAGACACGATCCATTCTGCTATTATTATTATTATTGTCACAGTTTTAAATGCTCCAAGTTTAAGTTAATGTGTGTTATCAGGATGTTGTTGTTGTGAACCCAGAGTTATTAGAAGTTGAACCCATTTGACTGCAGACTGGAGTTGCCCATCCCTTGCAGTCCTACATCTCTTTTGGGGGACAGGGAAGTGTATAACCTGGCAGAGGGGACACCTGGTTGTTTCAGTGCCACCACATGAAGGCACTCCTTTTCATCCCCTTGTACAAATATGGATGTGGTCTGTGTTAATACTTTACCCCCTTTAAATTTACCGTCATCATTATCATTACCTTGTTTTTCTCCACTTGCAGACCTCATTTTTCCCACTAAGGATGGGGTGAGGTATGGTCCAGTGAGCAAGGAAAAAACTGATAGAAAGAGAAACTAACATAAAGTCAATCCAGTTGAATGGACCACACACTCGTCAACTCACCATTCAAGCCCTGGGAATCCTGACTCCAGCTCCTCCTAACATTTTGTACTAATTAATTTGACTTAGCCTGCAGCATTAACTTAAGACCTCATTATAAAACACATTATTTGCATTTTTGGCCATAAGTTTGTATCAAGTTATTGAAGCATTGCCTTTTAAAAATCCCATTGGTATCCATAACACATGGCTGGCTTTCTTATATATATTCTTTTTGTTATTAACCCCACAATGCGTTATAGAAATATTGCCTTTTCAAAATCCATCGGCCACTCTTACCCTAAATTTACCTTACTGGTTCCGTGGATTTAAGTTTGTCATGTTTTGGAACTTACCTTTTTAATATACTGTATATTTTTTGCCATTCACTTATAGAAATATTGCCATTTCATGTTCCAAGTGTACTCAAAAAGCTCATTGGCAAGTTTCCCACAAATTCACAGTGACTTGTGTGGAAGAAGCTGCTTTTGAAACACATCCATGACTATATTACTGACAGTAGCAGCTGTGTAAAAAGAATTGCAACGAAGTCCAGGTTTTCCTATTTTACCATTCTGTTTGCATGGAGAATCGTATAAAAATTTTTAATATTGTGATATCGGTCTTATAATGAGGACTTAATACTTGTGAAATGTAACTGTATTGTGTATATAGTTTGTTTTAACCTCATAACAACCACCCTCATAGATTGTTAGTACAATTCAATAACCATTCATTATTTTGGTTAATTCAATAGCAGTACAGTATATTTATGGTGTTGTTATGTGGTATATGGTAATATGTGCTCACATTTCAGCTGCTGTTTAGGCTGATGTTAAGGTGGCATACAGGTAAGCCCTTGTTTTTATATTAGCCAGTAATGTTTAACCCAGTGAGTCTGTTTGCATCTCTGTCATTTTATTCCTGCCATCTCTGGATTTCTTTTATTCAAACTAAAGGGGTTAGATACAAGCTTGACAACACCCCTTCACTCTCACAGGCCTCTCCTAATGTGAATATAGTTGTTTCTCAGCAGCAAAAATAAATGTAGAAGAGTATCATCCAGCTTCATTGGGTTAATAGTTGCTTCCACAGTCTGTTTGTGTGTATCCCAATGAAGGAGAAAGAAAATTAACTCCACATGATAAGCTCCAGTGGTGAGCTAAAAATAACCCCAGGACTTCATGGTTACCTTTTTAATAATTCACATGCTAATGATTCTCTTGGTTACTAACATGATAGGCTTCATTTGAGAATATGCAGCTTATAAAAGATTCCATGGTAATTGTTTAATAATTCTCATGCTGATGGCCCTAGTTCTCACCAGTATAGTAAGTGGTAATTAATACTTCTAGTGTTCATCCCATATACAATGACTCATTGAAGAGGTATAAATTTCACTGAGAATTCTTGCTAACTGTTGTGGTAGTGCTTATGTTCATGGTTTGCACATCATCATCACCACCACCAGTGATAGCTAGATTCATGAACACAGGAATGAAAGTTTTTTGGGATAGCATATTAAACAAACAGCAGGGACTGTGGAAGTAGCTGAATGTTTTGTATTGTTTATTGCATTACTGAGTGCAGTTAAAGTACAGTCAAATTGTAATTATTAGTACAAAGAAACTATCCAGAACAGGATTACTTACAATAGGGGTGCTCAGCCAGTCACATTACATCCATTGGCAGAATATGTCGGGACCTTCTACAAGTGAAAAGTCTTCATGAATTTTTGGTTTTGAGACACTACCAATTTAATCAACTATATCATTAATGTTGATGGTGGTGTGGCCCCAGACTTAACTGAAAATGAACTCAGTGAACTTAAGTCAGTCCCTCACCCCTCATTAAGTGGATTGAGAGGGAATAGAGGGACATTTGTATGACCAGGCATCAGAACTGCATGATTTTGTTTATGCCACCATGAATAGGCATTCCTCTCCAGTCCCTGTAAAATTCAGTATATATATATCTACAGATAAAGTTGATAAAAGCAGAATTCAGCTGCCAAGTCTGTTTGAATAATATATTAAATTCCCATCAAGTCTGTTTGATTATAAAGTTGCCACCAATTCAGTTTGAATATAAAGTTGCCACCAAGTCTGTTTGAATATAAATTTGCCTCCAAGTCTGTTTGAATATAAAGTTCCCACCAAGTCTGTATGAAAACGAAATTAGGCCGTTTTGCTAACAAGGTTGAGCACCCATATTAGGTGTCATTTGCTTCTTTTGTTCAGGTTATAAGGTACTGTAGAGGTTTATGATGGTTTATTTATCAGTTTATCACAGTTGAAAAGGATAGCCATTAATCCCTTTGGCCTGAGGGTGTTTCTGCTCTATTCATTCTACCATCCATCCATCACCCAATCTATTAGGAGTGTAGGATCTCTAGGCTGAGTCATTCATCCATCATCTAACTCTGTATTGTCACATTAGTAGTGTACGATCCTTAGGCTAGGCTTTTCAATCAGGGTATCAGTTTTATTTTACTCTTGTTACTACATACCCATCATCCAGCCCTTTATTGTCCCATCAGGAGTGTAGGGGCCATAGGCTAGGCTATGGAAGGTGGGCTATACTAAGGGAATGTGTGTTGTGGAGATGAGTTTTTTAGGTAGGCCTGTAAGGTGCAGAATCATAGGTGAGGAAGGAAAGTAATGTGTGAGATGGGCAGAAAAAGAGTCAGTTGGATGGGTAGTCAAGAGTTACTTTTATTATCCCAGATTTTTGTCCTGCGGCTTAATTCATATAGCTCAGTGCCAGAAAAAGACAATGCTATGGATTTACATTTTTTCCACAGTACTCCTTCATGATCTTGGGTTAATCTCATGTTCCAACTCATCACTCTTAAGATGCAGTAATGGCAGTGCTAGGCCAAGTCAAAGTAATTGTGTATAGTTAGGCAGGTGAGGTGTACATGAGAAGTATAAAGAACTGTCAGTCCCAAGTTGCCTCATTCAGAGCATAGGAGCATAAAACTAGGCTATTGTAGTCCAAAACATTTAAGAGTAGGAGATTAACTTACATCTCCGGTAGCATTTTATATGATAGAAAAGATCAGTCATGTAAAGGCTTTGAACAGTGGCGCAGCCAGGATTTGTCCAAGGGAAGGGGGTGGGGGGCCACCCTCCTCAACCCATATGCTTAGCTCAGGCTTGAACTGCTAATTATTTTTGTTCAGTAGATAAATAGCTTTTTAGCTTATAAACTAATTGGTTTCTAAGCCAATTGGTTAATTAGTTTAGGTTAATTTGTAGTTTCCTTACTTGTGGTGTACTGTTTGTTGATAACAGTTACATTATATTAGGGTGTATGGATTGCTTCATTACGTGTTAAGGGTGTACAGCTCTGAAAAAGATTGGATACCACTGCCATAAAATGCCGTCACATCACTGTCTGAAGATTCATTGCCGAAAAAGTGCATTTGGCTGCATCATCAAAATTACATATTACCTCAAATCATATTGGCAACACACATTTCTGCTAGCCTTTTAAGGAGATAGTTTTCAACACTCTCTGCTTCGAGGGGTCTCCCTATGATGAGTAAAATTGTATGGCGTTAGCCAGAGACCCAGAGTTACCAAATGCATCTATGTGGCTGAGAGGGTAAAGGAGAGACTTTTTAACCTGTAAGGCCAAAAATGACCTGAATAAGTGTGTTTTATTCATTTCTCAGCAGATATGATTATAAAAGACCAGAAAAGGGCCAAATATATCCAATAACCGTCAGTGCATCCAATGAAGTTGGTGGAAGTGGAAACTGAACTAAAGATGGGACCAGGTGTAGCACAAAATCCTGACTCCTTGTGTTCATTGCGCATGCTCCACGCTTACTCCATCGGCCGCCATATACATGCCAGACGTACGACTCATTCACTCTCTAACTGGGGAAAGAACTCGTAGCTGGCTATTTCGTCTCTTAGTGAATTTGGACTAGGGATTATGGCATCTGGCGATAGATAAATAGAATTTCACCCACGATAATCTCAACTAATTTATATTGTTAGGCCCCATCATTTTTATCATTTTAGAATCTTGATCTCATGTTTAGTCTCTTTTCTTTTCTCTGTTGTAATGTATGATAGATGTTATTGTACGTGTGGATTTGCGCCAATACTGCAATTATCAGTGCGTCTAACCCCATGTGGATAGTAAATTTTATGAAGAACAGGATGTCGGATAATGTAAATGTAATTGATAATTCCCAAATACAAGCCCAATTCACTGTCGAAACATGGAACTGTTTGAAATATCACTGTTATTTCCACGAATGAGCGAAAACAGTGATGGTTGTCCTTAATGCTAGGCATTTTTTGAAATTTCAACCTCAAAGGTGGCCATGGCATCGTGCCCCCACCCCCCACCCTGGCTGCACCACTGGCTTTAAACTGCATCATGTAAACCACAGTTCATTCTGACCCAAGAGCTCTGTTACACCACCAGGCATCTTCTCCTTATCCTTCTCCCAACAGCTTTACTTTTATGTACTGTCTTCGTCTCTCGATATCTTTCTCAGGTTTCCCGAGTCACATTAATAGCCAAATCATAGAACTTGTAGGTCATATTCTGAGTGCCTTTGTGGGTTGCTTAACACTTCCTCCTTACAAGTTTATTAAGTTTATTGCACCTCGGTATCCTCGTGTATGTTCATGATGCAAAGGACATTGGTAAAGTATTTCGCATAGAAGCAAGTGTTAAGGTATAATAGGCACATTTTTGGAGGTGTCTTAACACTTCTTCCTCAGCAGTTTATTCAGCATAATTCACTTCATTATCATTTTGTATGTTATTGATGCAAAATATATTGGTATTGAGATTGCATAAATATTATGGATGGGAAAGTTAAGGTATATTAGGGATAGTAAATTGCTCTGGAAGAGGTTATGATGCTTTCTATGCTACCAAGAATTGTGTCATCAGGGTATAACAAGGATAGTGAAAATGACACTCAGGCTGAAGGGGTTACTATATAGGACTTTATTTTTGCAGATTAGAATGATTAGCTCATTTTCAACGTTGATGCTAATAGTTTCTCTTTTCTTTACAGGTGGCTGCAGACTTCATTCTTTCCTTCAGTCCTTTCCTCCTTCCCCCATCCTTTCTCCTTGCCTCCATCCTTTCTTCATGCCTCCTTCCCCTTCCTTTCTCCTTACCTCCTTCCTCTATATCCACCTCTGCTCCCCGTCTTCGATGCAGGCGTCCCAGGAATCACCAGCCTTCTATCTACTCTCTTTCCTTCATCTTGTGTGTGTGTGTGTGTGTGTGTGTGTGTGGGGCTTGTATTCTCATTGGTTTAGGGTCTCACTAGCACCTCTACCCAAATGATTTATTTTGCATATACCTAGACATACTTAGGTGTCAATATGTATAAATAATCCATCAAGGCTGAGGTGGTAGGGAGTTTCCCTAACCAATGAGAATATAAACCATGATGTGCAGGGGTGGTGGGGGAAGGGAAAGGGCTGGGAGGGGGTGAGGGGAGGGGTGGGCAGGGGTTTAGATAGGGCCAGATTACCCAATCCCTAACGGGATTATACGGGGTTGGCCTGCCGGCGGGGCAATCTGTTTCCCCATCTCGGCCCCAACTCATTGTTTCTCTCTCCTCCTCCCAGCTTTACCGCCTTTCTCTTCCCCCACCTGGCCAGCTCCAGTGGGTCCCCCCCCCCCCATACCTCCATCAGGAGTGATCTGACTCAGTCACTCACCCCAGCCAAGATCGTGGTGGTGGTGGGAGTGTGTGTGTGTGTGTTCTGTATGTGTGTGGAGACTTAGTTCTGCCACATACATACATACAAACACAACACACTCACCACCACCACCATCAGTGGCTGGTGGTGGTGGTAGGGGTGCAGTGTGTGTGGAGACTTAGGTCTTGCCCCACACACACACTACACCTTACCACCACCACTACTCTCAGTGCTCTGGTGGACTTGGTGAGGAGAGGGTGTGGTGGCTGCTGCTGCCACACCCTCCACTCACTGGGCTTCATGATGATGCCTGGGGTGAGTGACTGGGACAGACACCCTGGTGGAGGTGTAGCTGGAGCTGGCCAGGTTACCCCACCCCTGCATATCAGTGTGAATGAGTCCTTTCTTCCTTTCTATTGTTAATATTCTCAATTTCAGGTTTACTAATGTCATTTTTTATTATTACAGGTTAAATAATATATTTTTATTACAGGCTCTACACTCAAAGGACTTCAAAACAGGTATTTATTTACTTACATTCATTACACCTGTATGCTCCTTAATATATGTGAGCACATATTATATGTACGTAGTTATAAAATTGTAACAATAAAAATATATACAATTGTACTTAGGAATTTCACTTCCCCAGTAGTAGTAATGGTAGTAGTAGTAGAAGAGAGGGAGAGGCGAGAGAGAGAGAGGAAGGGAGAGGAGAGAGAGAGAGGAAGGGAGAGGAGAGAGAGAGAGGAAGGGAGAGGAGAGAGAGGGAGGGAGGGAGGGAGGGAGAGGAGAGGGAGGGAGGGAGGGAGAGGAGAGGGAGGGAGGGAGGGAGAGGAGAGAGAGAGAGGGAGGGAGAGGACAGAGAGGGAGGGAGGGAGAGGACAGAGAGGGAGGGAGGGAGAGGAGAGGAGAGCGAGGGAGGGGAGGGAGGGAGAGGAGAGGAGAGCGAGGGAGGGAGGGAGGGAGAGCGAGGGAGGGAGGGAGGGAGAGGAGAGAGGGAGGGAGGGAGAGGAGAGAGGGAGGGAGGGAGAGGAGAGAGGGAGGGAGGGAGGGAGGGAGAGGAGAGAGGGAGGGAGGGAGAGGAGAGGAGAGGAGAGAGGGAGGGAGGGAGAGGAGAGGAGAGGAGAGAGAGAGGGAGGGAGGGAGAGGAGAGAGAGAGAGGGAGGGAGAGGAGAGAGAGAGAGGGAGGGAGGGAGAGAGAGAGAGAGAGAGAGGGAGGGAGGGAGAGGAGAGAGAGAGGGACGGAGAGGAGAGAGAGGGAGGGAGAGGAGAGAGAGAGGGACGGAGAGGAGAGAGAGGGACGGAGAGGAGAGAGAGAGAGAGAGGGACGGAGAGGAGAGAAAGGGAGGAGGAAGGTGAAAGAGAGGGGGGGAGGGAAGGTGAAAGAGGGGGGGGATGGGAAGGTGAAAGAGAGGGGGGGAGGGAAGGTGAAAGAGAGGGGGAGGGAAGGTGAGAGAGAAGGGGGGGAGGGAAGGTGAAAGAGAGAAGGGGGGGAGGGAAGGTGAAAGAGAGAAGGGGGGGATGGGAAGGTGAGAGAGAGGGGGGGGATGGGAAGGTGAGAGAGAGAGGGGGGGGATGGGAAGGTGAGAGAGAGAGGGGGGGATGGGAAGGTGAGAGAGAGAGGGGGGGGATGGGAAGGTGAGAGAGGGAGAGGGCATGGGAAGGTGAGAGGGAGAGGGGATGGGAAGGTGAGAGAGAGGGAGAGGGGATGGGAAGGTGAGAGAGAGGGAGAGGGGATGGGAAGGTGAGAGAGAGGGGGGGTATGGGAAGGTGAGAGAGAGAGAGGAGGGGTGGATGTGAAGGAGAAAGGGGGGGTGGATGTGAAAGGGTGAGAGAGAGAGAGAGGAGAGGAGGAGTGGATGTGGAGAGAGAGTGGGAGGAGGGAGAGAAAGAGAGAGGGGGGGGAAGAAAGGGGGTGGATGTGAAGGGGGGAGAGAGAGGAAGGAGAAAGGGGGTGGATGTGAAGGGGGGAGAGAGGGGAAAGAGAAAGGGGGGTGGATGTGAAGGGGGGAGAGAGAGAGAAGCAGTAAGAGAAAGACAGAGTGAACAAAACAGAAGACTTGAAAGAAAAAGATTACAAACAGAACACACAGTAGCATGGTAAACATGGCATAATGACAACAGGCACTTCTAAGTTCACTCAAATATCCACACAGTACAAGGGATAAAATAAATTATGTAAGACTGTCAGAGAACTCACACAACCCTATATAATGGCAGGACTTACCAGACTGGCTACAAATATGAGATCACACAAGAATGACACAGAAACTAAACATATGATGCAAAGTCTTTAATGGAACTTGCTTAATAAGGGTGTACATGACAAAGCCCGCAATGTACAGATATATATATGACCTCAGTGGTCATATATACCTTCTGTGAGAATCAAGAAATATGAACTGTGGTGAATTACACATGACTAAGACAACTAACTGACTCTCATCCGTATGATTCAACATCGAAACAAACCCTAAGTCTGTCCACTCTAACTTCGCTTAAAACTGGAGTTTTTCGATCTTGAATGCTGATCTGTTACTAGAGATTGAAATATTCACACAAGTTCTACAGCAAGGATGTAGGGCCACAGTATTGTCTTATTCTGCCACTCTGATACAGAAAATATGCTGCATAAACTAAAGTTTCCCAAGTTAAGGTGAACCAACTTTATAACACAGATGAACTCTTGGATTAAAAAAAAAAAAAAAAAAAAGGGAGTCAGGAAATATTTGAATCATTCTGTAAAGATTATAATTGTGAAATGTATAAGCTGATTCAAAGTGTAAGTACAAAATATGAATAAGCTCCCAGAGTCATATTATGAGATACACTTCATGTTGTACACAAATTCATCCCCTTCAATATGGTGGTCTAATTAAAGTTTATTCCTGCTGCCTCCAGTCTATTTCAATAAACTTATGAAAGGTCTCACTTAATGAATGGGTTAAGGAATGCTGAATGTAATCTCTCCAGTATGAAAATTCATGTATAAAGGTAAGAGCAATGGCTAATGAAGGCTGTATGGTATGTAATCCTTCCAGCTCAAAGTATCTCCAAGCAACTCCTATTCACTCTCTCTCCTACTGAACAAGTTACTGAAGGCTACATATAACCATTCCAGTTTGAATAGTCCCTACCATGGCTTAATAACATCAAGAACAGTTTGAAAGCAGACTAGACAAGTACTTGAGAAATCTGAAACTTAAATACAACCACAGAGCACATGTCGGTATTACCCTGTACAACCACCTCACATTCATGCACGTGAGGTTACCGAGACTGAGCTGGAGAGAAGGGCTATTTACACTTCCAGTACACCAAACAGGAAATCTAGAAAAAGGGATTTAATCATCCCCAAGCTAGGCAACTATGGCCATAAAGCCCCACTAAGTTACAGGAGCGTGCTACCATTCCTGGCAACGGTGGCCCGTGAAAGGCTCACACTTGAAACCTCGCGATTAAAAGTCAGGCGCTCAACCTCTGAGCCACTGCGCCCCCCATAAAAAATCTAGAAAAAGAAAACAGAAGCAAGTCATTGCAGCAGTGTGAGGCCTGTGATCTGATGATGAATTTCCTTATGTTACTGTTACCACCACCAGACCATTATACAGAATTACTTGAGACAGACATCTTGCAAAGAATGAGGGAGAGACAGAAGAGGGAGTGTAAAGTCACTCATAGGCAGGACAACAAGGAAAGAATGAAGACAGAAGAGAATGGAAGGAAAGAAGGAAGGAAGAGAGGAATGGACAGACACCCGACAGCAGCACTACATCGCATGAGTGGATGGTGAACGCTCCCACCTTACTATAAACACAAAAAATCATGTACTAGAGGATAAGAAAAAGAACGGGAAAACATCTCTAAAAGGAATGAAAAGGCAAAAATGAACAAACTAAAGACGAAATTAAAAAATAGTACAGGATTAAAACATAAAACGTGCTACAGAAAAGGTCTGGGACTCACTCGACGCATCTCCCAAAAGTGGAAGGCGACCAAGATCAAATAAAAAAGGGAAGCACTTATGACAGACAACCCCATAAGAAGGGCAATCTAAAAGTACATGGTGAACAGACAAGGGGTGAACAGACAAGGGGTGAACAGACAAGAGGGTGTTAAAACTCGAACAGATCGGAGGCGGATCCCTGGACATTAAATGGCCATGGGTGTGACAGGTATGGCCAATCTGAAGATGGGCCAATGGAGTCTCCCAACGACGGTTTCGATGACAAGGGTTGGACAAAAGAACAACAGAGAGCTTAACAGCACGAAGTTCAGCATTTATAGCCAAGGATCAGCAAGACTGCCATTGATGGGACAAAACTTTGGGGATGACAAGGAAGAAGTCAGTGACAGGGACAGAATGGAAAAGGAGGCGACAAGATGGCAGCACGAGCTAAGGCATCCACACTTTCATTTCTTGGGACACCAACGTGACTAGGCACCCAACAAAACCATACAGACCTGTGCTTGGTGGACATCCAGAACAGCCATTCTAGGATCCATAGAACTATAGGGTGAGACCGAGAGGCTGAGCTCAACAGGTCACCAAGAGAATCAGAAAACAAGAGATGATGTAGATGGATAGGTAAAAGCTTGCAATGGCAACTAACAAGTTCAACAGTTAAAACAGAAGCCACAGAAGGTAAACCGTATTTGTAAGAGCGGTCTGGAAAGGAGACTGCAAACCCTGTACCTTCCAATGATTCAGAATCATCAGTACAGACCTGGACAGAAGAAAGTTTAAGCAAATGAGCATAAAAAGACAAGCGGAGAACAGAGGAAGTGGATGATTTTGAGCAGGGCAAAATGGAGCAAACCGATGGATGGAGTAAAAGCCAAGGTGGAATGGCCACTGGGAAAAAAAAAAAAAGTGCCCGGCAATGAAAGGGAGACGGGATCTCTGATTCAATGCACAGGCTTTCAACAGAAGACTTATAAGCACCTAGTGCTAAACAGAGACCAAGATGATGAACAGAATCTACATGACACAGTGAACGAAGAACATAAGAACATAAGAAGAGAGGATAACTGCAGTACGCCGGTTGGCCCATGCTAGGCAGCTCCTAGCATGGGCCAACCGGCCTACTGCAGAAGGTAACTCTACAACCATAATCCAAGTTCGATCAAATACGAACCTTATGAACGTAGAGGAGAGTCTTACAATCTGCATCCCACAACACATGCGATACGGTCTGGAGAAGGCGAAGACGTAAAGCAGATACTCTCAAAGAAATGTGAGCATTCCACATCAACCTAGTCAAAAACAAGACCTAAAACTGAAGACATTGCAAGACAAATATCCCCCAAGAAGAAATGTGAACATTCCACATCAACCTACAGTCAAAAACAAGACCTAGGAATGTAACTGAAGGCCTATACGGGAGGGGCATACCATAAAGCAAAAAGAAGTGGCCAAGGGATAGTGTGGCAATAAGAAAAGGAAACCGCACAAGTCTTGGAAGTGAACTGTAAACCATGAGCAGCTGCCCAACCTGCAGCCATGTAATCACAGACTGGAGAATATGCTGAAGGACAAGTAGATCAGAACCAGCAGTACAAATTCCAAAATCAACATACTGGCTGTAGAGGAGTCTTCCTGAGAGTTTAGCTGCCTACAAAGTATATCTATTCTAACCTAACGTCCAAACCTTTACCAGCTTAGTTATTGGCAATGTACAGCTACAGATGACTAGTAACCAAGGACTCATTCCTACCTCATACCTTAAGCTCACTAAATATCAGGCAACCACTACTTGGGAAGAGCTGTAGGAGTGGTTCAGTTCCATTAGATTAAAACAAATTGGCTGCAGTAACCAAGGAGACTTATTCCTACCTCATGACTAGGGGTCACTGAGTTCCATTTGACAGAGACTTTGCTGTGTGGCCGGTTTCTGTTTCCTTTATCTAAGGTTTCTGGAGGCTTGATGGGTGTGTAAATGAATGTGTGGCCCATTTTACTAGGCATGCTGCTGATTATTCTCTCATATTTTCCTTTGCCTGTTCCTGGCTCCCACCTCACTCAAGCTATAGGTGGAAATTGGAGATTTGAAATTGATGATGGATGCACACGAAATTAAGTTTTAAGAGTATGCATCTTTCAGAACAGATAACACATGGTTAGAATGAATGAAGGAATGTGTGTGTGTGACTGGCCAATATCACCAAGTATGCTCTTGATAGTTCATGGTCTTTATGTTCATCATTTATTTATCTTTAGCATTACATTGTTGCTGAATCTCTCCTCACCTTTGCATGGGGGGGTTATCATTGGATGATGCTGGAGTCGGAAGCCTTCAAGTGATGGCACCAACATAACCAGGCATGAAGCTGCCCGCTTAATAAAAAATCCTTCAATCCCGCTCCCCCCTCCCCCCAAAAAAAAACATTGGTGGACTGTACGATGAGGGTAATTTCAGCCTGCAGTGTACCAGGTTCACATTTACATGAACCTGGGTCTATTGCTATTACTATTAAAGTCAGGATGATGACTGAGTTATCTTTATACTGTATAGTGTACCTTCTCATTCTTCATCTCTCTGTCAATCCATTTCTATGCTCTCTATTAACCTTTCACTCGCCATGCACTCAAAAAAAAAAAAAAAAAAAAAAAAAAAAAAGGCTAACACCTCATGAGATGTTTATGTATTGTACAGTTTTAACTCTTCACCCGTTCACCCTCAGAGTCAGAAGACCAAACCAACCACATGTAAATGTGTGACGTACACACACTTCTGCTTTAATGGTCTATGTAACTATACTCCATTCATTGTAACTTGGTGTGAAACTGCCATCTTTATTTTGAATTCAGAGCTAAAGAGGCCAAATAATTTTATGGCTACAGTTACTATAAAATGTAATTATTTTATGTCCTTTTTAAATACTGGAGGTTGTATGCAGAGGTTCAGTGAGAAATTATGAAGTGCATGATCAACAAATAATGACTCATAAAAAAAATAATAATTCTGAAAGGCTTGGGTGAAAATTCTCCTGTGGCCTCAGGGAATGGGTTACTGAGTCTATGATTTATCATTTTATTTAACCTCTTCAGTGCGATGGCGCCCTCGCACTGATGGGTTAAGTCTCAAAGCTGGAGGTTGGTTGATCCGATCTTCTGACTCTGAGGGACTTAATGTTACCTGCTGGATTTAGCACACCAGACTTAATATAATCAAACTTACTTGCTTTAATGTACTTGATTCAACTTGCTAGAGTTAACTTACAAGATTTAGCATTTTTAACCAGCTCAATTTAATCTCAGTTTAACTTACTCTAGCTTACTTTAACCATCATGGGACACAATGGGTTAAGGGTTAAAATCTTACTATGGATTCACAAACAGACAAAGGATCTACTTCTTCTCTAACTAAGAAATACGGGGTAAAGTCTGCTCTCTCTCTCTCTCTCTCTCCTTGCCCGGCCTGCAAAAAAGACATCACAGCTACAGCAAGAAATTGATCGTAAATCCATCTATGAATCTAAATACAGCAATAGCAATCAAATGCAACTTATTTCTCATTTTCAGCCAGTCAGTCCTCTTTATAAGTCAAGGATGCATTACAAAATATCACAATTTTATATACATAACCAGGAGATACTTCCAAACCAACAAGTATGGGATGCCTTCCAAAATACTTCAACTTTTTCCACCTAACTATGGCATGCATTCCAAATTACTGAAGCTTTTCCCACAGCAAACAGGGATGTAATCCATCATAACTTTTTCCTTACAACTGGTTCTGTACATTTAGAGAAACAGGCCAATCAGTTGTATTTGTGTCAATGAAATTATATTTGGCAATTTCTCTAGCTTACTGTGGACTTATTATCATGTCTAAATGGATTTAGTGTATGACTTGAAGTTGTTATTTTCACAGCTGTTTCAGTACTATGCTGCAAATGAAACAAAACCTGCTTCCTCATTTAAAACCTTGTGATTCTTTATACATTTTTCCTTTTGGTTTTTCCTTTATTGTGTTCCTTTTCACTCCTCACTAACCAATAAAAAGGCATGTCTCAAATCTGCTTTACTATTTTGCCTACACACACCCCAGGCCAATAAAGAGGACTTATGGCCATATTATTAAAACTGAGAGTGCCAATATTATGTGTGAGGTCTATTTTATGTGATAATTTCTGCTGTACACCATGGTGATACAACACACCTGACCTTCCTGTATCACTACTGACTAACCTCTGTAATGTGGGATACAGGGTGATTAGTCTTACAATTACAGGTTCAATTCATCCATCAGTCTACAGCCAGATGCCTTATGCCCAGAGGGGGTGACTATAGATAAATTACCTCCTTGACACCCTGTCCTTCATCATCAGGCTGCCCTTTCTCCAACTCAAGACCCCCTCACTCATATATCATACAAAATTAGAGGCTTAAGGCCCGTCCAGACGATCGAGCAATGCCCGCGGGCACAAGCGAGCAGTTTGCCTGTTGACGGGCTCACCGCTTGTGCCCGCGGGCAAATGTGTAAATTGCCACGGGCAATTTACGCATTTGCCCGCGGGCACAAGCGGTGAGCCCGTCAACAGGCAAACTGCTCGCTTGTGCCCGCGGGCATTGCTCGATCGTCTGGACGGGACTTTACTGACACTTCTGTACCCTCAGTTGTAATAATATGGCTCTGACTGTATAAACATATTACTTAAAGATTAATAAACATCTAATGAGGTGTACATTTACTACAGCCACATCCAGATACATTCTTCCCTCCCCCCCCCTAACCCCTCACTGCATATTTGGCTCCCATTATGTTCTGACATTTTCATTCAGGAGAAAATGTATACAAGATTAAAAAATAAAGAATTCTTAGAAATTAATAGTTGTACTCTGTATTTCCTTTTGGTTAACTCTTGATGATTAAACTGAACCGAACGATGACATATATCACTAGGTTTTAAAAAGTTCTTCATTCTTATCTGACAATTAAATTCAGGAGCTCTGACCTAGTTATTAGTTGATTTTATTATTTATTCCAGATGTGCTGTACTTGGAATACAAACAATCTTAGTTCTTTTACAGCAAGGGAATACTTTACATACTTTGTCCTGTTTGCTTCCTGATGATATTCTTCCAGGAGAAAACTTATACAAAGTTTTAAAACTATCTAAGTTCTTTTACAGCAATAAGTTAGTTACTTTCTTCTTGTTATTTACTGAAGATTTTATTAAAGAAGGAAGCTGTATTTAGTCAGTGTTAACAATAAATGTAATTCTTCTGTGACAATGGTTTAGCTTGGGTATATTAGTCTATTTACCTCCCGCTGATTTTACTGAACGAGAAAAGTTTAATCATAATTCTTCTATGATTCAACTTGGGTATTTTATTCTATTTAACTCCTGATGGTTTTACTCACGAAGAAGTTAGATGCTAATTATTCTTCTACAGCTATCTAACTCCTGATATTATTCAGGAAGAATATCTGTATATTAATCTTGAAGGCAGAACCAATGTGCAGTGAAGGGTTAAGGGAAGAATAATGATCTGGATGCAGCAAAACCCCTGATTATGATTTAACCCCCATTTATTATAACTGCTCTCTCTCTCTCTCTCTCTTACACACACACATACACAGAGAATTTTGGGTCACTACATTCTTAAGTCTTATTCCAATGACAAAAATAATATAAGAGCTATGCGCATCATCATCATGATAATCCCAACCCCAATTTTCACCTATGGGATAAGGTGAGGCTGGATTCACACACACACACACCAAAAAATTATGACAAAATTGTTATAACTATCAACAGCACTGCACATGTAATTTTGAAGGTCCTGACTGTGCATGCACATGTCAGCCTTTCTCCACTTTTTTTTTTTTTCCAGCTTAAGATCTCTAACCCAGGTGTAGTATGACTGGTGGGCTGATCTAACTAGTAACCAAGGAGACTGCACCTGATTCTTTTTTCTTTTTTTTTTACTTGGTTATATCCTGTACGTGTGTTTTTTGTAGTCTCAATAAGATCCCTAACCCCTTTTAATTCAGTTGATTGGTAAGTGTAGTTACAGCACAGACTATGACAAATGTTTGTGTGGTCGAGTCCCTGCCTGACTGTGTTGCGCATGGTTAACTAAACCAGCCTACTCCAGTGAACAGATTTTAGGTATGTACAAGAGATATGTAAGTGTAGTAGTCTCATCCTGGACTCAGACTACTGTATAAATGTGGCTGAGTTTCCTGCCTGGGAGTGTTGTGCAGGACCAAGTACTAGGATACTGTGCCCACTGCCCACACCACTTTCATGACAGTACCTCCGAGGGATGATGGTCACCACCCATCCACTACCTATTGTACTGCACTATCAATACCATGCCCAGTGATATACGTCATACATTCATTTACACATCCACTACCCATGAGTCACCTTACAATGCAAAAACCTGAAACTCAAACGTAACATAACACAAATATACCACCAACACCATACTTAATGAAACAGAACAATTCAAGCCCCTAGTCTTGCCTCTTCCTCAACACACTATTTCTTTATTCATTTTTCTTTCCTCTGTTGTTATTAAAAAAAAAAAAAAAAAAAAAAAAAAAAAAAAAAAAAAACTTCAACTGAACAGAACAAAAAATACAAACTATCAACAACATGCCCCATGAAACAGGCCATACAATTATAGAAGCCCCACAAATCCTAGCCTCACCTCACAACTCAGGAACATAACTCAAATTTCACTAGAAAACATCAACTGCTGAACACTGATAAGGAGCCTACATATCTATCTAAAACCACGAGTTAGATACAGCCTTCATTAACCCCTCCACTACCAAGATTTTCTCTTCAGCTGAATAAAATAGTCTGGTTGCAGCAAGAATGATGACATTACACAGTATGGTTTAAATGTTGATACACCTTATGTGTACAGTATAACTGTTATACAGCATGTGGCTTTGTAAATTTCCTAACACCTCTTCCTCAGCCATTTATTCTGTACATTACACCTTAACATCCTCTTCTATGTTACTTATCCATTCTATGTGGATAAAGAATTAATAAATAACACACATAACAATGTTTATGTGTACCAGTAATATGTAAAGTAAATGGCTAAGGAAGAGGTGTTATCAAGCCTTGTATGTCACCTACAATTGGACCCTACATCTATTACTGTACATTACACTAAATACAGGATAGTACATACAAAACACTACATTAGAAACTCCCATGTTGGTACCTTGTGTGTAGTGGGCATGGCTCAGGCTGCTGGTGTGGGTAAGGGTGTTGCACTGGGAGTACAGAATGGATATATATTTGGCCATGTGGAAAGGATGGAGAATGAGAGACTGCACAGGAATAATGAAGAATTAGTACCACACAATAATATATGGCACTGTAGGAGCAGAGGGAAAATAAAGGCCAGAAGAAACATGGAAATATCAAGGAGAGAGGTGGGACAGAAGAGCATAAGAGGACAGTAATGAGAGAAAGACTGGAGACAAAAAGGCCCCTTTTAGTCGCCTCTTACGACAAGCAGGGATACTGGGGAAGTATTCTTTCCCCCCCTCCCCAGGGGTAAGACTGAATAAAAGTGTAATATGAGTGTGGTGGAGGGGGAGAATAGGAGAGGGGAGATCAAGGATGAGATGGAGGGATGGAGTGGATTTCTGAGAGATAGGGAGGTAAGCTGGAGGAAAGGCAGCCTAATGACAGGACAGTGAAGTGCAGGTGATCTGCCTGTGACCACTCATGGGATAAAGGCATCTGGCAACAAACAGATAGATAGATTAACAAGACAGACACTGCTAACACTCAGCCATGTCCACAACACAAGGTGACTGCACAGTGTAGTGAGAGGGAAGTGTTATATATGAACTATCCTGTAATATTCTCATATAAATCTCACCCAACATTCTGCAGAGCTTTCTACATCTATACACATGCTGGGTTGGGTCAGGTCACTTCCCCAACAACACAGTGGTGTTCCTCAGTCCTACGAATTAACTGGCTGTAGTATTAGACCAACTTGCCTATTCAGTTATACTTTGATTACTTCCACACACAAATATCCAGCATAACATCATAAATTCAACAATATAATGTACAACTGCAGACACAATTATTGATACACTTCAGTATAATACGGTAAATATAATACAACCCTGAACCCTAACTTTTGAAACCCAGTAATGTGATCTTTGCAGACAACAAATATCATTAGCACCACCACCACCTAAGCAATGCTATCATCACAAACGAACTACTGTACAGTAAACAAAGTACTGTATCTATGCATAACCTGTCAATCACGAGGACTGGCCTGAATTATACACACAATCAAAAAATGCTTTAAGTGAGGGTTATGTTCCACCAAGAAATACTATCTCATGAAGAATTAAACCAACATTCAAGACCGCATATAAATATCAGAATGTGTGTGTGTTTATGAAGAGCTGTTGTTGTTGTTAACTTGTGGTGGTCTGTGCCTCGCCACTGTGAGGTATGGGGAAAGGTGTGGGGGTTTGGTTCTTGGATGGGTGATATGTTTGTCTCTCTCCACCCACTTAACAGAGGCACCATAGGAGGCTCCACATCACCCTGTTATTTGGCTATATGGTTACCACCCAGTGTTGTATATGGTTTTCTGGGTTAAAGGGAACCATTAGGCTTGTCACTCAATGTAGAGCTGCCAGAACTGGAAAGAAGAGTAATAAAAAGTGACAGGAAGGATGAAAGAAACAGGGAGAGAGGATGGAAGACAGAAAAAATATGTATAAAGGTGATGGACGAAGTAGGCAGCACTACATCAAGTGAGAGGATGATGTTCACCACCTACCACCATAAATAGCAGTGATATACGGTAACAAACAGCTTTATACTGTAGTGACAAACGTTTGACATGAAACCATGTTAAATATGAAATTACTGTAATGAAATCCTACAGCCAGGTACCAAATTATGTCACTAATTCTGGAGGTTTTGTGGCAAGGATTCAGAAGTAGCAGAAGAGGATGAAGATATTATAAAATAAAAAATAAAAAATAAATCATGAGTATGTCACAATCAAGGTCAGACAGTCTTGTACTTTCCAACTTTTTAATGGCTATCTTGGCTAATTATCATGTGAGATGCAGGGGCATTTCCTAGCACCACCTCCTCAGCAACTTATTCGGCCTCTTGCACCTTAAAAGTGTGAGACTAAGTAAGATTCCACATAAAGTACTTCCTAACACCTCCTCAGCAACTTATTCTGCCTCCTGCACCCTAATATCCTCTTATATGTTACCAATGCAAATTATGTTGATATTAAAAATACAATCTATAAACTAGTAATGGAGTGGGATACCTTCATGTGGCGGCACTGATATGACAGGGTCGCTCCACTGCCCCATTATACAAATATCCCTCAACTACTTCCTTCGCTCTCAAAAGGAGGATGGTGGAGTGCAGGAGGGGGCCGACTTCTACCTGCAGTCTACTGGGTTTATGTTTGCAGTTGGGTTTGGGGTATACTACTAAATGGATAGAACTCTGAATAGATATCATATACCTTGGCCAATACATATAGTGTACTCTCATTTACCTGTCATCCCAGGGTACAAAATTATTGCTACTTTGGTCTATCCATCCATCAACCTGCCTGTCTATCCATACACAGTGCTCTACTGCTATACGAATGTCTGAAATTCTTATTAACCTACTTTGACACAAATCTTTGTGTCTGTCTGTCTGTCTCTATCTACAGCCACATGCCTTAATCCTAGAATGGGTGACCACGAATAAATTGCCTATCACCCTGCCCTATGGCATCACACTGCCTTACCTCCAACTCACACCACCCTCATTCATATTACCTCTCCACCCCACTCCTGTCTCCCCCTCTCTCCCCCCTCCTCTGCCTCACTCACACTCTCCTAATCACTCTCATTCTCCACCCTCTTTTCAGTCTCTCACCCTACCAGCACTGGCTCATCATCATTTTCTTACCTAAAGCTTGAATGAGGTAGGGTTCAGATAGATATATATATATATATATATATATATATATATATATATATATATATATATATATATATATATATATATATAGACAAACAAACCAAAAGTCTGACCTAATGAATGGGCCATACACTCATTCACTCACCATTCAAGCCCCTGGAATCCTGACTTCACCCCACAGGCATCAACACCTACACTTACGCACTTCATACCACACTTACGCACTTCATTCCACACTTACGCACTTCATACCACACTTATGCATTTCATACCACACTTCATACCACTTATGCACGTCATACCACACTTACTTCATGCCACTTATGCACTTCATAACACTTCCACACTTCATATCACACTCAGGCATTTCATACCAAACTTACACATTACATAACACTTACGCACTTTGCACCACACTTACGCACTTTGTAACACCCATATACCTGCTACAAGAGTTATGGTGGTAGAGGAATGCCTTCATTTGGTGGCACTGATTTAACAGTTATCTGCGTAGGTGTCTCTCAGCTCCCTCCCTACCTACCCAATGGAGGATCGTGGACTGTAGGAGACTTTCATTCACCAGGGTCACATTTAGATAAGCCCGAGGCCACATCATCATCATCATCATCATCATCATCATCATCATCAACACCACCACACTACCATCCAGTAAGAGTGAGTGAGCTGCTTTTATATCTGAGGGTACACTGTAAATATATAACAGGGTGGCAAAGGGTGAGAACAGGTCAACAAACTGCTGTAGAGTTCAGTATGGTGTTGTAGATGCTGTCTGTCAGAGCAGCATGCATGGATTGATACTATGAAGTGCAGTGCAGTGCTTCTAAGTGCAGTGCCGTCAGTCTAAACCCATCTACAGTTTCTTCACTTTAACTCGGCAGATTTTCATTCATTTACTATCTTTAACTTGATCGAGCTTTTTATCCTTTATTTCATGTAAGCCCATGGCAGAATAGGACAATACTGTGGTCCTGCATAGTTTCCATGGCACTTTTTCACGACATACACCATATTCTTGGCTTTTCCTCATAGCTTTGCATTCAAGATGGAGAGGTGGCAATTTTACACCTAGTTAAAGTGAATATAGTACTGTGTCTACAGTATCTACATGTACCTATAGTACTGTGTTACCTGTTGTTGGATATGAACACCTTCATGTGGCTGCACTAATACAACCAGGCAAGTTACATGAATTTCCCTGAACTACCTCCCTGTACCCTGAAAGGAGGCTGGTGGTCCGCAGGAGAGGGTAACTTGAGCCAGTAGTCCACAAAGTTCAGGTCCTAATAAACTTAAAACCACTACAACAACAACAAAACCTGTCCTCACCCTTTTGCCTGTATCTCCAGTTTCATCATTCATCTACAAATCAAATAACATCAAGTCAACGCTTCCTCAAACTGAATTCTTACATGAGGGATGGCCATGGTGCAGATGATGTTTAATTCTATGGACTGGGAGCTAAACCATGCTGCAAAATGACTACTTATTCCACAACAGTTTATGAAAATTGATGTCAAAAAATAAATAAATATATAGATAAACAGAATAAGTAGGTAAATGGGATGCATAAGAATATCTGCATTGTGAGATTATCAATTTGGATTTGGACTCAATATACCTGTACGTCAACGCTTACTAAGAGTGATGATATTGTGGCTATGGTACTTTAACTTGGCCCAGATATTCACAGTTTCACAGCTTACTTCATGTAGCTCCATGGCACAAAGGGATAATGCTCCGGCTCTACATCCTTCACACAGCACTTCTTCGTGACTAGCAGCATATTCTAGTGCTACTCTGTTATTACAACCGAGCATTCAAGATAGAGATGGCAATTTTAGGCCAAGGCAGAGTAAAAGGAGTAAAGGTACCAGGCTTGTAGAAGGTACAGAGTAATATGTCTTGTTTCATAGTGTTATTTTCCTAAGGTACTTCAAATGATCTAGTGCATTTGCTCTAACCTGACATATATCCCCAACCCTTTTCAGCTCAGTTGATGAACAAGTGTAGTTAGACTGGAGGGTTGATTTGACTAGTAAACAGGGAGACTCAATCCAACCTCAGAGCTAATACTCATCAAAATGCATGTAACCTCAACTTAGCATTCAAGCTGAGAGAGATCAAAACAGACAACAGAACTATGTAAGTGCCTCGCACCACAACGGAATCTCTCTTTATATTATCTATCTCCATGTTGCCCTGTCCTCTGCCCTCAAGCTGCCCTCCCTCCAACTCGCACCAAACCCTCTCACATAACTCTCTACCTCCTCCTTAATTCTGCTCCTCTACCCCTTCAAACTTACACCACCTTCATTCTTATTAATTCTCCATCTCATCCTTTGTCTCCCCCTGCACCTCACTCTAGCTAATCTCTCACTCACCAACCTTCACATGACTAAACTGTCACATGGTACTCCTCCTGATACTTACCAGCACATCCACATGAACACCACAACATTCCCTTAACTTCCCCATTTGTCTGGCTGTCTCGTCACATAACACCACATGCTAAACTTCCACATCATCACAACACTTCCTAACTTCATTTGTTTGGCTGTCTCTTTATGTAACACCACATATTCCACATTCACATCAACACCTCATGCTCCACATCCACATCAACATCATATAATCCACATTCACATCATACCACATGCTCCACATCCATATCAACACCACATGCTTCACATCCACAACATTCCTTAACTTTCTCATTTGTCTGTCTCACCATGCAATTCCACAAGAAAACATACATTTACATACACACACATAAACTTACATGAACATAAAATTCACATCAACACCACAACACACTTTGACGTCCTCTCTTTTTCTGCTTCTCTCTCCACATGATCACATTTTTTTCTAGCTAAATCTAACCTAACAAAACCCCATCTCTAAAGAATTAACTATAAATACCCAAACTCTGCCTAAAAATCCAACCTAGCAACTTAAAAAAAAAAAAAAAAAAAAAAAAAAAAAAAAAAAAAACTATCTAACCACAATACTGCACATAACTCCACATGCATCCCTAACTGAACCTAACCTAACCTAGCCAGATGTCTAAAGAATTAATCTAAAAGGGCCAAACGTAACCTAACCCAACCCAGAAATAAATAAAAAAGTAAATGAAAATAAAAAGTAAACCTCACATCAACTCCAGAAAAAAGACTATATGGTAGTGTGATCAGGCCTTAAAATTAACATGATGCATAAAAGATAATATTTATGTAAATCATATCCATCCATCCATCATCCAATCCTACGTTGCCCCATGAGAAGCGTAGGAGCCCGGGGCTAGGCAGTTGGTCCTGACATTTAAGATGAGAGTGAATTTAAGATGAGTGAATTATAATGTGTAAAAACTAAATTAAAGTGAATGACAGGTTTCTAACACCATGGATCACAGATTATATGGTACTAATTCAAAACAAGAGCACATTAGAGTATTAGACATGGCATAAGATGAGGAGTAAATAATAAATAAAAAAGAAAATAAATAAATGAGCAAGGGTAAGACATGACTAGGACAATCAAACTGAATTGGAAAGTGGATTCGTAGCACCAGTTATCAAAGATCATATGCCTAATTCAAAAGGAAGATGCATTACAAAACTGAATTAGAAATGGCAAAAGATGATGATAAGAGAGGGTAATAAATAAATAAAGAAAGAAACAAATAAGACAGCCACGAAAATCATTTTGAGGTGGGAAATTACGAGACCACACGTCACATTAAAGACCAATAACGGCTGAGAGTAACATTAGATGGTGTACAGAGAGTTTGGGATTTACTTCACAGCAAGAGAGGGACATCCTTAAAAAAAAAAAAAAAAAAAAAAAAAAAAAACGCAAAATCACTGGATCCATTGCATCAGCATCATCCAGACCTCCTTTCCCACCTAACATAATACTTTTTAGACCAGGAGTACAATAGTGAATGTGAACAGCTCTTCCCTTCACTACATTATGATAAATAATGGGGCAGTGACTATAGTTCTTTCACCTTAATTTGGCCCATATTTTCATACTTTTTCAGCTTATTTCATGGAGCTCTGGGATAGAATAAGCCAATAATGTAGGTCTACATCCATCATGTAGCACCTACATCATAATTAACATCATATTCTAGTGTTAATCTATTTTTACAGCTAAGCATTCAAGATAGACATAAGACAGATTTAGGCCAAGTTAGAGTAAAACATGAATGATAAAATTTAGCACTGGTAATTTTGGGAGTCAACAAACCACTCAGAATATTGCGTACAAGTTTCATAATTGTGTAAACAGAAACCGGATCAATAATCTTGTCTGCAGTTGTAACTAGTTGTGAGCAAAGTTCAATGACAATTTTCTGCTTGCATTATGTCCTACCTCCATATTTCTCACTCCTCCCTACATGGCAAAGGGTATCCTTCCTTCCTTCCTTACACTCCTTTGTTGTATGTTTCATATTGCTATCACATAAAAATCACTGAATACCTTCCAGATGAGTTTCCTTTCTTCTCATACTCTTTTTTTGTGTGTGTGTGTTCTTCACACTTTTATCAAATAAATATTATTCACTAACACCTACCATCACACAGTTTCCTTTCTTCTCAAAGTCTTTTCTTGTATGCTTCATATTGCTATCACATAAACACAATTCATTTAACACTTTCCAATGCCACAACCAGCAATGTCAGTAAACTGTTCATCGCTGTGCATTACCCCAACACCTGTAACCCTTCCACACACAGGTTTCTGTGTGGGCTTACCTAACCTAATGCTGGCAGAGGATTGTCGGCAAAATTTTTTGTGGCTATAAATTACATAACACTAACACTTTACAAACCAGTTCATTAACACTATCACATTACACAGCACCAGTACATACCATAACGCCCATAACCCTTCCACACACAGCCGTAAGTTTGTGTGAGCTTTTTAAACACAATGGTGTGGCTGGACAAGGCTGAGCGACTATTTTCATTCAACATTTTCCCAGGCTCTGTTGCATGAATCACCTCAAAATGCAATTCTGGGGGTCATTTCCATTTCAAATCATGACCATATGCTAATTTAAGAGATATGAGTGGCTTTTTTTCATTTAACATTTTTCCAAGCTCTGTGACGTTAATCATTTCAAAATGCAACTTCTGGAGGTCATTTCTATTTCAAATCATAACCATATGCCAATTAGAGATAGTTATATCACTACATTTTCAGGAGATCATTTCCACAGCAAAAACCACGCCCCTATGCCACTTTAAGTGGCATGACACTGCCTTTTCTTATTATTTCTGTGACTAAAACCACGTCCCCAGGCAAATTTTAATATGCATGTCACTCCACTTTCGGTTTAAAGATGCATGTCACTGCACTTTCAAGAGCTCATTTCTGATTCAAATCAAGTCCGTATGCCATTTTAAAAGGTATGTCACCACATTTTCAAATAATATCTAAGACTACAATCATGTCCATATGCCACTTACCTCTGTGCATTATATTTGTGAATCTTAGCATCACTCCTTAATTCACTCACTGTCCACAAACTACAGCTGTATCTTCAGCCACTGTACTCTTCCCTTCTTCCTCGTACTCCCTCGCAAAACCAGCCACATATCTCTGTGCACCTTACCTGGGAATCTTAGCATCACACCTTCATTCGTTCAATACCCACAATATACAACTATGTCATCAGTCGTTGTACTTGCCTGAATCATCATATTCCTTCACATATCTCTGTGCATCTTATCTGTGAATCTTAGCATCACATCTTAATTCACTAGCTGCAAACTAAAGCTATATTATCAGCCACTGTACTCTTGTTTTCTTCCCCATATTTCCTTACAGACACTACCACTTATCTCAGTGCATCTGTTACAGATAATTTCTGTGGTGTGAATCGTGTAATAGTTCATAAAGGGGTTATTACACAACTAACTATCATCATTAGCCTTATGAATCCCACCCAAGATTCATATGTAAATAAAAACCAATCCTAACAATATCGATCACCAATGCAAAACCATCACTAAAAAAAAAAAAAAAAAAATCCATAATCACACTCTTCATTTGTTTAAGATATTCTGCAGCAGTTCCACCTTGATATATTCTGAAAATTTTATTTTAATATCCCGCTGTATGCTACAGATGCTAATCATGTCAATGCTAAAATGGAGAACAAAAGACTGGCTAGAATTGTATGTGAGTGTTGAAGGTAGGGGACAGTGGAGGGGGAGGTGATGGATGAGATGGTGGGATGAGGTGAAAGAGAGAGATAATGAGAGACTGACTAGGAGTGTGTGTTGATGGTGGAGGGGAGGGTGGAGGATAAGATGGAGGGATGGGGTGGAAAAGATGGAGAATGACAGACAGGCTAGGAGAGCATATGTGACTGACGTGGGAGGAGGGGGATACCAATGATAAGATGGAGAGGTGAGTGAAAAGGATGGAGAATAAGAGACTGACTAGGAATGTATCTAAGAGAGATGGAGAAGAAAATCTTATATGAGAAAGAATGAGGGGAAAACCATAGATGAGATGGGGGGATGGATGAAGAATAAGAGACTGACTAGGAGTGTATCTAAGAGAGGTGGAGGGGAAAATCATGAAAAAGAATAATGGGAAAACCATGGATGAGACGAGGGGATGGAGAAGTAAGGATGGAGAATAAGAGACTGACAAGGAGAGTACATGAGGAAGGTGGAGGGAAAGATCAGGGATGTGATGGAAGGATAGAGTGTAGGGAGAAATAAATGAGAGAAAACCAAGGATAAGAGGAGTGGAAGAAAAGTGTTATAATGTAATGGCCACACAGTACATAATAAAAATACTTATTACTATGCATTATTATTATTATTATTATTATTCTCCACTAAAGAATGATGTCATTTCATTATCTGGTTACCACCCAACATGGTATATGGTTTCCTGGGATACACAAAACCATTTGGCTTATCACTCAGTGTAGTCACCATAAGAGAGAGAGAGAGAGAGAGATGGGGAAGTGGGGTAGCACTACACTGAGTGAATGATGGACATCCCCAACTACCACAAACTATGCAATTATTCAGTTATAAATAAAAAATAAACACTTAAATCAATGTTAAGGGTGTTTTAAGACTGACATCTCGTACAGTGAAGTTTGTTTAACTTCAAGGCTTATTTCCTTCCCTGACAACAAACCCCAGATCATTTCAATTTCTTGATGAACCTGTGTTTAATTTATAGTAACTCATGTTGCTTTACAGAAATACTATTTACAAAAATTAGCATATGAGTTAAAGGAGAGCTCGTAAATAATAACAGCAATAATAATAATAAATAAACAGCTGCCCTCCATGTCTGGTAAAACAAGTCTCCTCTTTCATTTGTGCATGAACACACTGCTGTCATCACATTAGCATAAATACAAATATTGATATGCAACACATGCACTGAGGAAAGGTATGGGGCCAAGCACCGGATTTACCCCAGAGAACATGTCAGTAAACTGTGGCTTGGGTTGTGGCTTGTGGGTGATGGTCCTCAAAAACAATAAGCACCAGCATCCAGTTACCTTCCACTTGCTGCTCTTCTAAAGTATTTTCTACTTCACTTGGATCACTACCAGAGAGAACATCTTCGCTATCAACTGCATCTTCACCTGCCAGATACTCATCACTTGAATTTTCACACATATCTTCATGGAGAAAACAGATTTAAAAATGGATGAAAAAATGCACAGGCATGCACATTTTGTGGTGAAATATAGCTACTGCTGCTCCTCTCTCATCAGCTCAGATCTACTGTGTCTAGGCAGCAGTTGTCACGAGACACCAAAATGGGAAATACACCGAAAGTGGTACAGCTAAACAGTGGCCTGGTGAGCTTACCCACACATAATCTGAGTAGAAGGCAGGTGAGCTAGCCCTACCAGATTTCCCTCATAAACAACACAACTGTTCAACATTTAACACATGTCACAGCCTGGCATACCTGGCCTATTATGATGTTTGACATACGTTATGGTCCTGCAGGGGTTAAGTTGCTAGTCATTTTACCTTAACCTGGCCCAGATATTTGTCCTTCTGCAGCTTATTTCTCAAAGCTCTGTGGCAGAATAAGACAATATCGTGGCTGTTCATCCTCTCCATATCACTTCCTTATGACTAGCACCATAAAGTGTTTATCTTTCAAAACACCTCAATATTCATGATGGGAGACATCACTTGGGGCCAAGTTTGAGATAAAATGTATACAGTACGCAGTAAGTGAAAACTGGATCCTCGGCCTTGCCATGTCCACACCAAATGCTTGGGTGCTGGTAAGTTTTGGCGAATGTAACCCATAGAGCAAGCAGATGAGTGTAGTTTTGGCCACTAGCCCATACGAATGATACAAGTGACCCCACTGGATAAAGGTTGGTTGGCGTAAGACTTTTGGCCACTAGCCCACAGAAGTGGCCCTATTGGATACTGACTGGTAGGGGTAGGAGTTCTGGCCACTAGCCCATACAAGTGGCCCCACTGGATACAGGTGGGTGGAGGTAGGAGTTCTGGTCACTAACCTATAGAAGTGACCCCATTGGATCCAGGTGGGTGCAGGAGGGAGTACTGCATCAGCATACCTCATATCAGCAACCTGTAAAAAAAAATCATGATCATAGCTACCCATGGAAGAAAAGCATAATATATATACAGTAAACTCCCACTATCCATTGTATGCCAATGACTTGGTGTTGAGAGCAGAGAATGAAAGGAGGTGGAGGAAAAGTTTTGGAAATGAGGAGACTGAGTGGGGCACAGGGGTCTGAGAGTAAATGCAGATAATACAAAAGTGATGATATCTATGGCTGGTGGCAGTACTGCCAAGCAGAGAGTGTGGCCATGTACAGACTGCACACAAGGGTCAGTGAAGTACAGTACAATCCCAGCTATCCGGTATCCAGACAAACGGAATACTCAGAACAACGGGAAAATTCAAGGGCTGGTAAAAATGTCAGTAAGTTATAACTGTGCGCCAATTTGAATGGACCGCCAAACCGCCGTTTGATTGTGTCACGTGAGGCTGGGGGAAGTCAGACAAAGCGAGGTGAAGGCATTTCCGGCTGATGTAAATCCCTAGCAAATCCTCTTAACCACCCCTCCTCTCCCCCTCTTTCCCCTACTTGAATTCAGTCATCCTCCACACCCTCCAAAAATCACCAGTCTGCGTTTTGCCACCAGACAGTAAACAAGGTCTTTTGCTGTTGTGTTCCTCTGATAGACGGTAATTTGTACACTCCAAAATGCCTGAAGTGCAAACTAAATGTAAGCGTATCGTGCTTACCTTGAAACAGAAGCTGGACATATGCAACAGACTTGAAAAAGGCGAACATTATAAAACACTAATGGCTGAATATAAATGTTAATAGGAATGAAAGTTTACTTTGTTGGAAGAAAAATAAATAATATGCCTCCATTTCATACGTACATCATTTATTTTATTTTCTGCAAAACAGCTGAGTGGCGGGTGAGGGGTGGAGTGATGGAGGTCAGGTAGGGAAGAAGAAGAAGTCGGAAACGTAAACAAACTCACGTGAGGGCACAAGTGTTGTGATAATTCTACAGTGCAGTCTTAACACATCATCAGTTCACTAATAAATGTTCAAGCTTTTATTTCTTTATTTTATTTTTCAATTTTTAGGAGTACAGTACATATAATGAATACAGTAATTCGGTAAACAATGGACTGGTGTAATTTGCAGTACTGCAAGTTGCTAGACATTGCACACGTGCGTTATGACCATGGTGTGTGTTTACAAGGCAGTTTTTCAGGCGGAATCTCGTAGTGTAACCCCTAATGTGACTGGTGAGTACCTGAACTGTATTTACTGCTGTGATAGCCTTTGTATAGATTTGACTTGAAAATCAGAAATACGGGAAAAATCTGTAACCGGGAAGGTAAATTCCCCAAGCCACCCGGTTAACTGGGATTGTACTGTAACTCCATTTTGTGCTGGTTGTGATAAGTGGATGCATAAGAGGTGTAGTGGTACTAGAGTTTGGCTGTGAAATAATGATGATTTCATGTGTGCGGTGTCAGGGAGAGCATGTTGTGACTATCAGGTGTGAAAGAACTGATCTTGCTGGAAAGTCTCTTGAATGCTTGGATTAGTCCTGTTAATGGGAGCATTCACAAACTGATAAGTCGCCAACAATCACCAGGTAATTTAATTAAGAACTCAGGTAACTCTTCCCAGCTTGCACAGCTGCTTATTTCCTAAAATCCCTTCCATGATATTTAGGGATAAGCAGTATGTAAGCTCTTCAATACTGTAGTCGTTGATTATTACACCAGTTTTCCATATATAATTTACGAGGTAAAATACTGCAGAACAGTTACTAGGATGCACAAAATAACAAGTGGTACATTAGTACAGTATTCATCACATAATATTAGTACAGTATTCATCACATAATATTAGCACAGTATTCATCACATAATATTAAGGTCTCGCTGCATGTTTAATTTGAAATGCTTATCATTCAGTTATTAAACAGATCAATGTTTCATCTGTCAAATGCTGAAGACAAGTACTGGCTACTAGTTATAAAAAAAGCATAATATATGGAGCTGAAATCATGCGAAGTCGAAGCTGCTGACTGAAATCACAAGTACCCATGTTTCCAGGAAGACAACAACAAAGCTTTACACAGGCGTGTGCATATAATCTTCAAGATTAGTATTCATATTTTGCAGCAAAATGGCTTTGTTACTATTACATATAGACATGTATGTCTGAAGATTATTTAATTCATGATTCATTCATCTTCATCAGCCAATCCCACGTTGCCCCATGAGGAATGTAGGAGCCCGGGGCTAGGCAAGTTGGTACCATACTGACATTTATAATGAGTGACGAGCCTCACTCATCCCAGAGTGCCATTACGTAAGCAATAAACCCCAACCATCCCTTGGATATACAGTAAACCTGCCCAGGCTCAATCCAACTGGAAAGCATTTATTACCCTCTAAACCACCAGGCGCCATAATTGGTTATATGGTTACCACCCAGAGTAGTAAATGGTTTCCTGAAGATTATATTTGATTAATCAGCATCATCCATCATCCAATCCTACATTGCCCCATGAGGAGCGTAGGAGCCTGGGGCTATGCAGTTGGTCCTGACATTTAAGATGAGAGTGACCAGCCTCACTCATCCCTGAGTGGCATTACATGAGCAATCAACCCCAACCATCCCTTGGATATAAACCTTCACCGGCTCAATCCGCTTGGAGCACAATAATTACTCACTAAACCACAAGGTGCCAAAATTTGGTTATAAGGTTACCACTCAGCATAGTAAATGGTTTCCTGCTGTACAGGAAACTATTTGGCTTGTCACTCAGTGTAGAGTCACCCACAGGCAGAAGGAAGAGGAAAGAATGAAGGAAAGAAAGACAGAAGAGGAAGTGTAAAGTCACCCGTAGGCAGAAGGACAAGGAAAGAATGAAGGAAAGGAAGACAGAAGAGGAAGGAAGGAAAGAAGGATGGAGGAGAGGAAAGGGCAGACACCCGCCAACAGCACTACATCGAGTGAGTGGATGGTGAGCGCCCCCACCTACCACAAATATTTGATTAAATTTACATTAAAAGACAGGACTAAAAAAGTGAATAATTGGTTTTAAGTGTGAACAATATCTGTCCAGAAGTTCAGACAGTATATTACATTAAGTTTAGTGATTCCCATCAACTTTATTGTACTGAAGCTTTCTCATTTTAATGAGTAAATATATTCATAAAGTATACTTATGAACAAAGTGATAAAGGAAACACGTACAAAACAGTAGTTTAGTTGACTGTTTTTTCATTTTTCAAATTATCTGGTGAAAACTGGCAACTTTTCAATGCTCCCACTGGGGGATTATGTTATGCGCTATAGGTGGGGTTCGAGCTAGCTTTGTGGCTGGGGTAAGAAGTAGTTGGAAGAAGTTCAGTGACCTGTTCCCTCTCCTAACACTCAAGAGGGCTCTCCCTCTGTGCAAAGGGATCTTTGTATGTGGTATGTGTTAGGAGAGTAATGCTGTAAGGTAGTGAGACCTGGGCAGTAAAGGAAGAGGATATTTGTAAGCTCAAATGTATGGAAATGACAATGACAAGATGGATGTGTTATGCATCCTTGAATGTGAGGAATAGAGGGGCTAGGATTGTGACTGAAGAGTTGTGAGGAAGGATAGGACTTGAATATAATGGTGTTGTGATGAGGAGAGGTAAACTGAGATGGTTTGGTCATACAGGAGAATGAAAACTGAGTGTGGAGAGTGAGAAGTGTGAACATCAGGGGTAGGGTTGCGAGAGGTAGACTGGAAAAAAAAAAAGAGGGGGGGGGGATGAGGTCACACTGCGTGACATCAGGGATATGGGCCTTAACAGAGAGGCTGCTAGAGATGGAAAGATGAATGCATGGATAGCTGACTTACGCTTACAGATAGCAGTCATCTGCCCTTGTGCAGTACTCTTATCTGCAGTACCATATGGAATGTGGCAGAGTTGGTTGTGGAGAGTGTGGTGATACAGCACAGTTCCTCACAAAAGACACACCTTCATCACTGATGCAAGCTCTGCCTGATGCCACAAGGATGGGGATGCTCAGTGACTTACACTTATACCAAGCTGGAAAAAAAAAAAAAATCATAATCATCATCATGACCTCTTTTTTCCACCTAAGAATGGGGTGATGTGGGGTCCAGAAAACAAGAAATTATAAAAGCAAGACAGACAGAAAGAGAACTAATCAACAGCATGCCCAGTGAAATGGGCTACACACACATTTACTAACAACTTAAAGCCCCAGAAGTGAAACACAGAAATAATGCGAAAAATGTTCTGGATTATATAATTTATGGAAGTTTGTCTACCAATCTACCGTATCTACAGTATGTGCACCATTTATGTTTATCTCATATTTCACCTGATAATTAATCCCTATCATCAGTAATTATACTGTAGCTCTACAACATCTGAGAACTGGCCCTATGTTTATACAGCATTTTATTATTAAACATCAACCCAAGATTTACCTCCTACAGTATCTCACATTTTCTATGCCACTCTTTATTATGACAGACTTAAGTGTAAACTGAAAACTGACCAATTTACTCGTCTCAGTTGGGGGTGTAGTTCCAGAGTAATATGTGACCACCCAGAATAAACTACACTGGAAAAAACTAACCTTTTTGGTAACTTGAGTGCAATTTGCTGGGTCAGATGGGGAAGGACAGATGGAGTGAAGAGCAGAAGGTGGTGAAGCAGAGGCTAGTGAACCAGTACAGAGGACACTGGCTTGCTGCTGGTCCTGGCACCACAGCAGTACCTGAGGGTGGAGAGAATGGGTGGAGGAGAAGAGATGATAAGTGGATCTGAAAGAGATTGTGCAGAGCAAGAGAGAGAGTGTGCAAGAAAGTGTAGAGGAGGAGAGAATGGATGTGAGAGAATGTGAGGAAAAGGATAGAGAATGTGCGAAGGGGGAGGGAGAATGTGTGGAGGGGGAGGGAGAATGTGTGGAGCGGGAGAGAGAATGTCTGTGAGAGAATGCAGAGAGGAGAATAATCAGGGCCATGGAGAGAGAGAGAGAGAGAGAAAAAAAAAATATATATCATACCAAATCAGCTTTATAGGCAGCAATGAAACTAACAGGAATTCTAAAAAATCTGGGCCAAATTATAATGAATGAACTAAGGAAAATCAGTTTTATAGGCACCAATGAACTTTAAATAATCTTTAACATTTTACCGTTTAATCTGGAAAAAGATAAAAAAGGAAAACAAGACTGCCAACATAGACAAAGGAATGTATAATGGTCTCCACACAACTACAGTATTTTGGCATACTTCTCTGCAACATACTGCTATGACAATTTATTAACACGTATGTTAGCATGGTATGACATTTGACTCCATAAATCCCTTTAATAAGCCAAAATCGGAAAAAAAAAAAAGGCTGGAAGTATTTGCCAAGAAACAATTGTGCCAAGGTTGAAGTGAGCTGATGAAGTAATAATGGAATGGCATCAAACTGAAAAATCACTCAGAAGGGGCTGATTGAGATAGTCTGGCCAAGCATATGACAACTGAAGGCAGAGGGTGAGATGTGTGATTGCTGAGTGCAGGGTGCGAGATGGAGACTGAAAAAGAGACCTGGAATCTGGTCACAAGAAGGTGACCTCAGGGATAAGGGACTGAACTGAGAGGCTGCTGGAGACTGAGAAGCATGGACACCCTCCTTTAAGTGGCCAAGGCCAAAGCATGTAAGCATGGTGGATCCTTTATAAATGATAAGACAACAGTGATATGGTATGTTATATGCAAATGGACAGTTACTGTGCTTTGTTGGGCAGACAAGTATGGTGTGCAACATCATTTGACCCAATGAAATTCTCTAATACATAACATAATAATGACGCCATGCTTCTTATTAAGGAATCCCCACACTGGGGATGGCAAGGGTACAGCTGAAGTTTTCTATGAAATGAAAACTAAACCAAGCACTAAAACCGGCTTGTTATTTCCCAGCACTTCCTGGAAGCTGTTGGGAAAAAAGAAATTTGCAATGCGTGTTAAGATTTGCAACAACACAAGATTCGGCTTAGAATTTAACACAACAGTCGCTTTCAAGAAATATCGCCAAGTGAGTGTCTCCTGCCTAAGAGTGATGACCGAGTGGTGTTTGGTGGGATTTTGGTAATGGGATGGTGACTACAGGGGTGATGATGTGGGTTGCAGGTTCAAATGGGGGATTTTGGCTCTGAGGCTGGAACTAAATTATTTACAGAACTGTGCTTTCCTTAGAGTTCTCATTTATACATGAAAAACAAAATGCAACAGATATTAGAATTCATGCATTATACAGTATGTGACTGAATCATTTCCTCACCAAATCTGTCAATTCTTCAGTAAATATGTAGTTTTGATCAATCAAGGTTCTTCTGATAGCTTTCTCTACCCTAACCTAACCTATCTAATCCTGTCTTCTTCAAACTAACCTACCAGAACCAACATAACCAACATGTGTGGGTTAATATTAAGCAGAAGCGACAACTGCCATTCAAGTGCTGTATTCTAATGCATTTTCACTGTCTGTTTCATCATTTGCTGACATATTTCTTACAGTAAATTAGACACTTCTATAGCAACTGCCCTTCAGGGCATGAATGACCCCAAAGGAGAAAGCTACTTTTCAACCAATGTGTCACAGAAGAAAATGCCAGTAAATGGTAGAGATGTACAGATGCCACAATTCTGACCAATACCAGTACCACAAAATTGGACCAATTCTGATACTAATACCAATATTGATACCCGTGAGGGAGGGTGGTACCTGCCGTCTGAGGGCTGTGGCAGGGCCCTGAGCCACTGATGCGAGGCTACCAACTGTCTCGTACATGTCCATCACGGCAGATGTGGCTCATTGCCAAGAATGTTCTGTTTTACTATGCACCATGTATTCAAAATAATATCTATCTATCTATTGCCAGATGCCTCAATCCCGTTCGGGGTGGCCACAAACAAATCGCCTCCACATCGCCCTGTCCCCCGCCATTTCACTGCCCCGTTCCCAACTCACATCCCCCTCTCTCAAAATAATATGATACTAAATAATTGGATATTACCAACAATTTATTTTTCATCCCTATAAAACATCTATATTCTATTTAACAAAATAACTTCCAGTGAGTCTTTTAAGTATCAGTAGTATCAGCAGAAAATCAGCCGATCCCGATTCTGATACTCTAAAAATGGGCCGATACCACCGATACTCATACATCAGTACATCTCTAGTAAATAGTGAGGTATAAACAGAAAATCTTGAAAAATACAGGCTAGTCCCAGTTAACATGCAATCGTTTAACATGAATTCACTAATACGAGGTCTTGAAATTTGCACCACCGCCTGTTTAACAAGCAGGTAAAATCCCCCCAGATCCCAACTTACGAGAATCGAGACGAGGGTTGTGCCGCAGCTGTCCGTATTCCTCCTTAAAATTGTCTGTCACAGGTGTTGGTGGTCGGTGGAGGTTACTTGGCTGGTTGTTTATCCCAGCCCTATTTTACCTATAATTTATGTTTTTCTGCTTATATTAATGCTGTTTTTATAGTTCTGGTGTATTACCCTCTTGTATTAACCCTTTATTCCAGCCTAAAAGGATCAGAAAGTCAGTTTTGGTGGAGGCTGCTGAGTGGCCTTGCTTCCTAACCCTGTTTGTCACCTAAGTTCTTCACTTTGTTTAACGAGAATTCGGCTAACGTGCAAAATCCTTGCTCCCAATTTGCTTGTATGATCGGAACCCACCTGTACAGTGAAACTCTCAAATCCAAAATGCGTGGTTCCAAAGAATTTACAGAAAATTGAGTATTTCGGAAGGAGGAATCATAATGATAAACATGAGAAAATCACGTACAGTAGAATGTTGACAATGCAAATTGCTTTTAAATTATCGATTTAAAGCAATGCATACAATAACATACAGTACATATTTTCAAATTAATACAAGTCCTTCTCATTGTAAGTGAATTAAATTTGGCGTATCAAAGAAATCCAATGTAAACAGGTTTAGTACTTAATGTTTCCCGCCAGACGCTTCTCTGGACATCCCTCCCACGCCCCAACTCATGCTCCCAGTCAGCCACTGCACAATGCATTTTCAGTTCACTCCTGCTGGTTGTGGGCATCAGTGATGTGAGGCAGCACGCAGTGTACTCGTAAATGAATGGATCTCGAATCTGGCTCTCTGGTATCTTGTATATATTTGTTCTTTCTTTGAGGGAACAATTTGCAGGCCCCTGGTTTTTGGTTCCTTCTTCCTTAAAAAAAAAAAAAAAAGTAATGATGCCATTCATCTCTGGACTTCAATGCAGTGAACGGCTGACGTTAATTTATCATTCTGATGTATACTTTTGTAATTACAGTACTGTATTACAGTAATCAATTATCCGGATGTCCATTATCCAAACAATCCATTTTCTCCCAGCCAGGCCCTGCAGTGGTAATTGTTTGTCTGTGGTTGATGGGTCTGCTTGATCATGGTACTGTAATTGCTTGGCTGTGATTTATAGATCTGCTTGACCAGATAGTGTAAAACAACAGGAACAAGTGTTGTGTGATATACTATAGTGGCCCTTTACAATGCCTTTCAAAGTTAGGTTATGTACAAAGGGGGCCCAGGGGAGAAGTCCATTATCTGGACAGATCCACTTTCTGGACATGCCTTTGGCCCTATTACGTCGGATATTCAAGGGTCTGATAATCCCTCGATTATCTAATGTAACAGAGCCAAAGGCATGTCCAGAAAGTGGATTCGTCCGGATAATGGACTTCCCCCCTGGCCCCCCTTCGTTTATAACCTAACATTGAAAGCCATTGTAAAAGGCCACAGCAGCACATCATAAAACACTTGTTCCTGTTGTTTAACACAACTCTATCTGGTCAGGGAGACTTGTAAACCACAACCAAGCAATTAGCGAGGTCAAGCATGGAAAATACAGTAATACTCCTTTAAGATGTGGGAAGTCAACCACCCTGCATCAATCTTACCCAGGATCTCCTGCTTCTTCTCCAGAGTCAGACTACCCTTTCCATTTCCCTGGTGGAGGGGCCATCATTACACACCCTAGGAAGAGGCATGCAAGGAATAGCAAGGCCGGAAGCAGGTAGGAAACAACCACAAAAGCCACCACGTGTGCCACCATAGCAACTGTCTGAGAGGAGTTGTTCACTACACAGTTGCTGTGTGGCAACTGAGAACAACCGAGGAGGTCTCTTGCAGACACTGGGTGAACTACTTAGCCAGACAGCGTGGTGCCACTGGGGTGCTCCTGCCTGGCCAAGCAAAAATGTTTGCGTGGCCATAATTTCCACACGGATGAAAGCATTCTGTCTAGATAAAATGGCAATATGTATGACATGATTTCGAACAGCCAGATCACAGTGTCCAGGTAATGGATTGTTCAGATAATGGACATCCGGATAATAAAGAGATTATTGTTTAAGCATTTCTACTATTCTGTGTTTCTGTCAGGTACCAATCTGTTTTATTCCACTAAAATAATACTATGACTTAGTGAGAAGCTGATTTAAAGCGACCTCTCAAGGAACCTATCTCGCATGAAATCGACATTCTACTGTAACAAATAGTCTAAAATACAGTGAACAATTTATACAATGATGAACCTTGCATTACAAATCTATCATCAGTTTTTCTGCATGTCTCAAAAAAAAAAAAAAAAGTCTTCAAATACTGTCCACAATGACTGTGAACACATGTGATATAAACACTTCCTCTACAGCATGAAAAACATTTGGAAAAGTGGAGGTTTTTGGAAACTGGATGCTTGTTTAAGAGAGTGAAAACTTCTTGGTAAGGCCAGAAAATCCTAAGTTGCCACTGGCAGGACTCGAACCCGCACCTCTACTTTTCCAGGGCAACAAGTTAACCGATTACACTATGACAGCATTTGTATCTCCCATCTTGCTACTACGACGGGCTACAGTCCTGAGCACTGCTGCACCTCTGCTAAGGGACTGTAGTCCTTTTGACTGACAAGACAAGAAGTCTGGGTGCTGCTGCAGTGTAATCGGTTAGAATGGCATCCCAGAAGGGCTGAGGTGTGGGTTTGACTCTCACTGGTAGTGGCCTAGAATTTTTCCAG
>NC_136983.1:43437756-43470256 GCF_032717465.1 Coenobita brevimanus | reverse complement strand
AGGCAAATTTCAGATGGAAATGAGTTTCATAGTTTTTTCATCCTATAATCCACTAAAAATGTTCATTTACTTCAAATCGATTGTGGTTGTTTTGTTAACATTTACCTAACAGTCTGGAATTTGAGTGGAATTACAAATGATTTCATTGATATATTTATTAGCTTTTGTGTGTGTGTGTGTGTGTGTGTGTGTGTGTGTGTGTGTGTGTGTTTATATTTCAGCACTTTTTCAGACCCCTGCATTAAGTCCCATGCATTGATCAGTCATAACTATTTTTCTTCTCCCCCTATGAAAATTCCTGTCTATGCCCTTGTCCTACACACCATTATCACTTTTAAAACATGAAGGGTTAGATACAGCCTTCATTAGCCCTTTGTTGCTGGGGAAAGTTTTGTTAACGTCCTTGTCCCACACTGCCACAGGCTCCAACAGCATATGTACGTCGGTATGGGAAGAACATCACCCAGTACATGAGAGATATAGATAGATAGATAGATAGATAGAGAGAGAGAGAGAGAGGATGCTGGTCTACCTTAACCATAAAATGGGACACTGATATCGAGGGCAGGCATAGGCGTGCGGGCTGGGATGGCGTTCCCCCCCCCCCCCGGATTCGGGCAGAAATGAAAGAAATTCGGGCAAGTGGTCACGACCCATAGGCACTTGAAACGAAATTTGCTTGAACACAGTATACGACATGAGCAATGCATTTTTACAAGATAGAAATGCATACACCATACATAACATAAACACGAAAGTAACGGGTTAAGGGGATATAAGTAGAAGAGACGGATAGAATTTTATATATATAAAAAATTGATAAAGCTGTAGTGAAGCAGCTACCGCATATTATTAAGGCGTGGGTCACCTTGACAAATGACGTGGATCCCAAGACTTATTCGGACAATCGCGCGTTACTGAATGCCATATGAGATTCTGATTTCCTGATTAGATTGGTCGTGCTGAAAATTATCCTGTACAGCACAAACAGCCTCAGTAGATATCTTTAGGGGAAGACTACGGCTGTCATAACAGCTTCGGGGTCATCTATAGCGACCAAAAAGACTCTACTTGATGTACGAACTGAGGAGATCTTTGAAGCTGCTTGAAGAAGCGCAGAGAAGTTGTGTGATGCTGCGAAGTTAATCATCCAAGACACGCAGTTCTTCAAAGAAGCAAGAGTTCCACGCAGAAAGGTGTCCCGTCGATTTCAAGCCCTTGCTGGAGAATCAGCAAACGAAGAGCCACGTGATCAAACAGCTGCAGACTTCCATCGTGTGTCAACCTACTATGCCACTCTAGATAAGGTTGTCAGGGAGGCTGAATCACGATTCGATGGAAATGATCAAGCTGTGCTCTCTGCACTCGGCCATGTCATTCTCACATCTGATTCTCCGCACGACTCAGATGGGCACTACGAACGTCTTGCGTCGCACTATGGTGTTGATCAGGACCTGCTCAAAGCAGAAAAAGCAATATTCACCAACTTTGTCAAGCACGATCATACACGCCAGTCAGACTCAGACCTGCAGCCAACTGCAACCAGTGTTGTGGAAACTTTGTACAAAAATGATGTACATCGCGTGCTGCCAGTGTTTAATAGGACCGCCGGCATCCTGGCAACCATTCCCGCGACGTCTTGTTCAGCAGAACGGAGTTACAGTGTGCTACGACCTTTGAAAACATATATGAGGAGCACAATGGGTCTGGCACGTCTAAGCAGTGTAGCCAAACTGAATACAGAGCGACATTATACAAATTTGTCTGTTGGCAAGAATCTGGACCACATAGTGAATATATTTGCTTCTAAGCAAGGAAGAAGCAGTATTTCTTCTAGAGATGCCAATACTCAGAGGTCAGAGCACAGACTAGTGGCAAACCATTCCATGTATTTGTACTGCCTTCCCTGAACAATTCCGTCTTGCATTGCTGGATTTTCAACTCCCAGCGAATTTATGAAATTTTGCATTACTGAACCCAGTATTTTCTTACGCAACTGAGCGTGCTGTCTAAATATGATAATAAAAGTTGTAGATCTCGGTTGAAAACAATGTTCTGCTGTCAGTATTGCTATATTTTTCTATTTCTGTGCTTTTTGTTGCGGGTTTTGGCGCAGCTATGTTGGCTGTGCGTAGTCTCGTGCGATTTTTGTTAGCACTGTACAGCTGCCTCGCGCTCTTGAACGACTTTCGATGTTATACGGTTTCGTCGATGACGTGGTCACATGGATGACATAGTTTGTAAAATTTTCGGGCAAGTCGAATTCTCTGTCCCCGTACGCCTTTGAAGGCGGGAGCCTGATTCTGGAGTACAGGGAGAAGAGGATCAGAGAGACGTGGAGGGTTGCGATGAAGAGCGAGAGGCTGCATGGGTTTGACGGCTTTTGAGAGAGAAGTACTTGATTTTTTTTTATTTAGCTTCTTTATCTACACTGGGGAACATTGTCCTTGAAGGCCAAGCAGGGAAGGGTGCATGAGAGCAGAAGACAAGAGCCTAGGTTAGTTTCACAGCGTGTCCCCTTTTGTTCCTCGTTTTCTTCCTTTACTCTGGTTTGTACCGGCATAGAAAATTGAATCGGCGTCCAGGGGAAGCATTAAGATCTTAAATTCCCAAGTAATTCTTTCCCTGCTTGGCCTTCAGGGACAGTATTCCCCTGAGTGTTGGGACTAGTACTGAATGATAAATAAAGAACCTAAATAAAAAGAAAAAGATCTTATCATCATCATCATATGGGGGCATAAAACATGGGGCGCATAGCCTCACTAACGCTCCGACTCCATCCACAGAGATCCCTCCATACAACGCTCCAGACAGCGACTCTTCCCCCTCAACGTAGTGTATCTCTTGACAGGAGCGATCGACCTGCTCCAGTCAGTCGCAGGAGCTCCCGTAGTACCTCTCTCTTTACTGCGTCGTACGCCTCCTTGAGATTCACACAGGCTGCAAGCAGACCCTGTTGATATTCAAGGCTGCATTTCAGGAGAACTCGAGGAGGTATGATACGGTTACCTGTAGATTTCTTTAGTGTGAATCCGGATTGCTCAGGCCACCGAAACTTTAGCAAATGGTCCCAGATACGCATCAGAATAGTGTGACAGGGAACCCTGCCTGGCACATCAGGCACTGCAATACCACGGTAGTCACTGCAGTCACGCTGGTCTCCTATCCCATTCCAGACAGGGGTGACCAAACCTCTCGTCCAGTCAGAAGGAATGATACCAGATTACCAGACGGCTTCTATGACTGCATGTAAATGCTTTGATGATGGCTTCACCCCCAACTTTGATCATTTCCGATGGGATGCCACAAACACCAACTGCTCTACCACTTTCCAGCCTATCCACTGCTTTCTTGATTTCCTCAAGAGAAGGCACGGTATCATCAACTGGTGGGAAAGCAGTGAATGGTTGTACACCAGCCGACAGAAACTCTTCATATACAGCTGTTCAAAGTGCTCAGATCAATTAGCCCAATACTCACTCACCCCCGACAAGAGCCGTCCATCAGGTGTCTGAACAGAGCTAACTGAGCAGCGAATCTGGGGTGAAGCTTCCTCAGGGCTCGCTAAACAGGTCAAGGGTCATTCGCAAGAAAGCCGCCATCTCTCTCCTCAGCGATTTCCCTGACATACCTCTCTTTGTCCCTTCTCAGAATAAAACGTGAACGTTGAGACGGGAGTCTGTGTTGCTCCCGATCCCCAGCCAGTCTGGTAGCACGACTCTCTTCAACTGTAGCCAGTATTCCAGGCGAGACAAAATCTCTCCTTCATCCCGGGCGCTCTGCAATACACTCAACAGAGTAGCATGATCAAAGGTATCCCATCGTTCAACAGTAATGAGCACCTCAAACCGATCTGAGAGTGTCACTGCATGCTCATAAACACACTCTTCATCCTTGAGTTTCTCAAGAAGGAACTGTTCTTGGTAGCATCTTCAGGTTCTCTCGGTTTTGATTTGTAGCCTTAAAGTGGCAACAAGTCTGTGATCAGTTGCAAAGAACTCTGTACTTCTGAAAACCCTGCAGCTCTGAAGGACCCTCCGAGATGCACAAACATGGATGTAGTTAATTTCCCTTGTAACCCCTACAGGATTGGCATACCAAGATCAATGGTGAAGATATGGCTGCTGGCACCAGAATCCAGTAATTCTCAACTTAAAAAACTTCGCGAAATCCAGAAGGTAAGAACTACTGGGATTTCTAATTCCAGAGCCACTGAGATCTGTATGTCGTGAAGCCTTTCCTGCCAATGCCAGTAACGGCACTGAAGTCACCCAGGACCAAGAGTGTATTTCACGGCGGGCACTGTTCCACAACTGACTCGAAGTTAACACAGAACAGCTCTTTCTTTTCAGGATCACCCATCTCAGTCAAAGAGTGCATTGCAATGAGAGAGATGACGCCCGAGGAGTGCTTCAGCCTCAACAGCATTATCTGCTCATCAACTGGAGTAATCCTGTCGACGCAAGATACACAGTAAGCAGCAACTTCTCCAGCAACACCGCTAAGCAGGGCACCATCGTCACAGTCAGACCAGTAGTATATGTAGACATCGCAGCTGATCTCACCATGCCCGGGCCACCTCACTTCAGACAGTGCAGCTATGCTAAGCCCCAGTCGCCCAAACTCTCGCGCCAACAAAGACAGTCGATCATCCTTCAAAATGGCTTACAACATTCCAAGCCCCACCCACTGCGTCTTTCGAAGGTTAAACCCGTGCAGGCTTCTACGGGTTCGTGTGTCCACTGTGACCCAGCAGCATGAGTTAAAAAGGGTTGGGGCTTAGGGGTTCCCCCCCCCCTCCACATCATCCGACTGCTAGGGTCCTGTAGGCCTTACCCACCAACCAGTATGACCAAGCCCAAAAAGCTCTTGTCAGGCTGGCAACCGAGGGGGGAACCCTGGCATAACTGGGTCAGGATCAGTCAACACGCGTCAACCCTGATCCCTCTTTAAGTCGAGCGACATGGTGCTTTTTACAGGGAGGGGACGCAGACCCCACCCCAACCTCCTAGATCAGAGGACTCGCCACTAACCCATGGACAGAGGCGTGGGATCCCTGGCAAAGGTCTTATGCTTAAACCCTAAATCCAAAAACCCTAACTTTTTGTGATAATTTCTGAAGCACATGAAGAAGATGGAATGTGCTTACTCCTTGCATATCGTACTTGACTGTACTCTGACGTGAGAGGCAGACTTCATACCTAATAACCACAGGTGTTCCATTACTGACCGCCCAAAATTACGGACTTGCAGGGCCTTGCATCTTCTCTTTGGGAATTAGCTGGGCACAAGATGATGTGGAGGAAACATCATACTGAGCACTTGGGCCATATCCTCATTGGGGACAAAATATACGATGACTCATTCACAGATGTTGACAATTTTGTAGCAAGGATTACGTTTCCTCATAGTGTAATTCATTTACGATGCATGAATTTCGTTAATTTTACAGATACCAGTGTTAAGCATCACATTTTTTTTTTTTTTAATGGCCAAGTCTGATCCTGTTAGGTTTGGTTTGCTTGTAAAAAACGACGAAGGTTTATAATAACTTAAAAAAAAAAACGAATTATGGAGACTTTAAATATATTACTGTGAATATAAGGTTTTATTTCGTCAAGGAAAAAACACAATATTATATTACGTGGGAGGGGGCATTCCTAGGGTAGTTTTTCTATCTCGTTGGCATGGGAGACTTCGTAGCACATTTTCCTTAGAAATTTTGTTTACATATTACATAATGATATTTTCTTGCGTGTTATTATTTTTATATCATTACAGTACCGACAATTTGCATCAGTAACAGAGGATATTTAGGTGTGGACTTGCCTTACTAGATCACACTGTATAAAATCTGTACTGGTTTCATTAACCTGGATGTGCCGTCATGGTGAAGAGATAGCAACGTAAACTATCTATCTTTGTACTGCCAGACGCCTTAATCCCGTAAGGGGTGGCCACAAACAAATCGCCTCCACGCGCCGTCCCCCACGGAAACAATGAACGGAAAGTACACAGAGTCTCACAAGGAATTTAAATTTGCATTGTGTCTGGCGTTACCAAAACATGGAAAAGTCGATCCAGAGCCCCTAGCGTGTAAAAAGATGACTTTGAACAAGAAATGAAGGAGCGTTACACTGAAAAAATTAAAATAACTGGTGAAGATCCGTATCGATTTGTCCAGTGACTGATGTACCAGATATTGTTAATTATCTGATATTCTCACCAAGCCGTGTGTGTGTGTGTGTGTGTGTGTGTGTGTGTGTGTGTGTGTGTGTGTGTGTGTGTGTGTGTGTGTGTGTGCTACTTGACCAACAGCATACGGATCAACTCACAGGAATTCTTACCGGAAAAACTTGACAGTAAGAGAACACAAGAACGCGTTGGTCAGCGAGATTGAGTAACTCGGCATTGATAATAACTTAGAAAAACTCGCAGATGATGGAAAAAATGCCACTTGAAGGGCGACACACACTGCTATAACTTTGTAGGGATGTATATGTCTAGAAAGTTATGGTGGTGGTGGTGGTGGTGGTGGTGGTGATGATGATGATGATGATGATGATGACCGATTGACTGACTGACTGACTGACTGACTGATGATGATGATGATGATGATAATAATGATGATGATGATGATGATGATGATGATGATGATGATGATGATGATGATGATGATGACTGACTGACTGATGATGATGATGATGATGATGATGACTGATTGATTGACTGACTGACTGACTGATGATGATGATGATGATGATGCGTATGAGAAGGCTAACTTCTCCACTCTGACACGCATATCGCAAAAATCATAATACAAAAAATAGCGTCATCAGGCTGAAAGGGTCAAACTACAAATATGCTGAAATCTGTAACTATTTCCTGCATTTTTTTGTGATGATTTTTAATTCGGTCTCGGGAGATGAAAATTCGAAAACTATTATTTTTTTTGACATAAGATTTCGTAGCGCTTCCGACTAATTTTTCTTTTTATTTTATCTATCTACCTGTCTATCTATCTGTCTATTTCAATATTACTCTTGTCTTCTCTGATGTATAGCTACACTAACTCCTTCACCTCGAGGGGTCATTGCGTCCTAAGGGTGAAGGGGTGAAATGAGAGAGAGAGAGAGAGAGAGAAATTAATCCCTACAGCCGTCTGTGTGTGTGTGTGTGTGTGTGTGTGTGTGTGTGTGTGTGTGTGTGTGTGTGTGTGTGTGTGTGTGACCCTCCCAACTGCCATATTAGGTACAATCCAGGAAAAAAGTAAAAAGGAAAAAGTTCATCTAATATTTTCTCTTTTTCTTAGTCGTTTCCTCTGCTGGCTAATATTGCTAAGCTGAGAGAGGCTTGGTATGTTGCTAATATTTCACCTCTTCTACTTGTCACTTTCCTCTGCTGGCTAATATTGCTAAGCTGAGAGAGGCGTGGTATGTTGCTAATATTTCACCTCTTCTACTTGTCACTTTCCTCTGCTGGCTAATATTGCTAAGCTGAGAGAGGCGTGGTATGTTGCTAATATTTCACCTCTTCTACTTGTCACTTTCCTCTGCTGGCTAATATTGCTAAGCTGAGAGAGGCGTGGTATGTTGCTAATATTTCACCTCTTCTACTTGTCACTTTCCTCTGCTGGCTAATATTGCTAAGCTGAGAGAGGCGTGGTATGTTGCTAATATTTCACCTCTTCTACTTGTCACTTTCCTCTGCTGGCTAATATTGCTAAGCTGAGAGAGGCGTGGTATGTTGCTAATATTTCACCTCTTCTACTTGTCACTTTCCTCTGCTGGCTAATATTGCTAAGCTGAGAGAGGCGTGGTATGTTGCTAATATTTCACCTCTTCTACTTGTCACTTTCCTCTGCTGGCTAATATTGCTAAGCTGAGAGAGGCGTGGTATGTTGCTAATATTTCACCTCTTCTACTTGTCACTTTCCTCTGCTGGCTAATATTGCTAAGCTGAGAGAGGCTTGGTATGTTGCTAATATTTCACCTCTTCTACTTGTCACTTTCCTCTGCTGGCTAATATTGCTAAGCTGAGAGAGGCGTGGTATGTTGCTAATATTTCACCTCTTCTACTTGTCACTTTCCTCTGCTGGCTAATATTGCTAAGCTGAGAGAGACGTGGTATGTTGCTAATATTTCACCTCTTCTACTTGTCACTTTCCTCTGCTGGCTAATATTGCTAAGCTGAGAGAGGCGTGGTATGTTGCTAATATTTCACCTCTTCTACTTGTCACTTTCCTCTGCTGGCTAATATTGCTAAGCTGAGAGAGGCGTGGTATGTTGCTAATATTTCACCTCTTCTACTTGTCACTTTCCTCTGCTGGCTAATATTGCTAAGCTGAGAGAGGCGTGGTATGTTGCTAATATTTCACCTCTTCTACTTGTCACTTTCCTCTGCTGGCTAATATTGCTAAGCTGAAAGAGACGTGGTATGTTGCTAATATTTCACCTCTTCTACTTGTCACTTTCCTCTGCTGGCTAATATTGCTAAGCTGAGAGAGACGTGGTATGTTGCTAATATTTCACCTCTTCTACTTGTCACTTTCCTCTGCTGGCTAATATTGCTAAGCTGAGAGAGGCGTGGTATGTTGCTAATATTTCACCTCTTCTACTTGTCACTTTCCTCTGCTGGCTAATATTGCTAAGCTGAGAGAGACGTGCTATGTTGCTAATATTTCAGCTCTTCTACTTGTCACTTTCCTCTGCTGGCTAATATTGCTAAGCTGAGAGAGACTTAGTATATTTCTCTCCCCATAGATGATTCTAACATGTACTAAGTGTGAAGCAGACGCAGGGGAACAGTAGAGAAACTTTTGTACCAGATTGTGTACCTTCTCTCCTAAACAACTGAAGGGGACAATCAAATCTCACACAACGTAATGTGTAAGTTGATAAAAAATATTCGTGGTATTGTAATGGATAAACACTCTCAGGCTCCTATATCTTGTGAATAATCATGTGGTATGAGATGGAATAGATGGAATTAGATGGATTTAGACGGAACTGAATACCACGAGGAGGTTATTGGTGATTGCAATAACACTCAGGCTCCTGTGACTCACTCTCGGTGCAATAAAAACCTCAGGCGTTCGTTGTAATTGCACACTAGAGTTGTCGTGACCATGAGGGGGTAAAATAATGAGACCGGTATCGTCCATGGAGCTCTGAAACTCGAGGTAGTTACTGAGCGAAACGTGTGTGTGTGTGTGTGTGTGTGTGTGTGTGTGTGTGTGTGTGTGTGTGTGTGTGTGTGTGTGTGTGTGTGTGTGTGTGTGTGAAACTTGAGGTAATTACTAAGCGAGATGTGTGTGTGTGTGTGTGTGTGTGTGTGTGTGTGTGTGTGTGTGTGTGTGTGTGTGTGTGTGTGTATGTGTGTGTGTGTGATATTTGAGATAATTACTAAGCGAGATGTGTGTGTGTGTGTGTGTGTGTGTGTGTGTGTGTGTGTGTGTGTGTGTGTGTGTGTGTGTGTGTGTGTGTGTGAAACTTGAGGTAATTACTAAGCGAGATTGTGTGTGTGTGTGTGTGTGTGTGTGTGTGTGTGTGTGTGTGTGTGTGTGTGTGTGTGTGTGTGTGTGTGTGTGAAACGAGGTAATTACTAAGCGAGATGTGTGTGTGTGTGTGTGTGTGTGTGTGTGTGTGTGTGTGTGTGTGTGTGTGTGTGTGTGTGTGTGTGTGTGAAACGAGGTAATTACTAAGCGAGATGTGTGTGTGTGTGTGTGTGTGTGTGTGTGTGTGTGTGTGTGTGTGTGTGTGTGTGTAAAAACTAGACCATCACAGCTGCCGTCACAGCCACCGTCCTCTGCTACACCTACGGTATACCTCACCTAGTTCGTACCCTGAACGGAGTAGCAGGAAGTACTTTACGCGCATATTACAATTGCACTCTTTTTATTACACTTTCGCTAACTGGCTACGGAAAATGTCAGAGGATATGAGTGCAAGGGTCATACTGCATATTCATGGTCAAAAGCGTATAAAAATAAAATAAATAAAGGAGGTATTTCCGTGATTTTGTTGTAGAGGGAGGGGGAGACCGAGGATGAGGTGGAGGGATGGAGTTGAGAGGTATATGAGGGAGGGGGGAGTGAGTTGCGGAAGGGCAGTCAAATGGTGAGTGACAGAGCGACTTGGAGGCGTTTTGCCTGCGGTCACCCTTTGTGGGATTAGGGCGTCGGGCTATAGATAGACACATAGATAGATAGACTTAACTAAAATGTCTATCAATAAAGAATTATTTTATTACAGTACATAAATGGAAAAAATACTCTTGCATTAAAAAATCTCGCGATATTCTGTTTGACCGAAAACATTTTAATGTGTTTAAAAGTGTTCCATTAAAAAAAAAAAAAAAAAAAGTGTATAGACCTTTTCCTTGAAGCAAAGGTTTGTGCTTCACGAAAATGTTTGAGTTTCGAGGGAAAAAATGCAGTTTTAAATTCAAGTGAGTGGCTGAGACAACTTACTGCTCCTATAACGCTGCTCAGGGAAGAGCGTCTGGCCATTCTTGCTGTAAAATCTGGACTGAGTACCCTAGTTCTAAGCCTTATGCTCGTAATATTGAAACAACGAAGCTTTAATGCCGGTGTCACACACACACACACACACACACACACACACACACACACACCATTAACGAGTGGAAAACAGACCTTCGTTTTGTTTTCAGCTGTCACATGAAAAGGTGAATACAGAAACTGCCCTTGTTTTTGTCCTCCCCTCAAAAGAAAATGGGAGTTGCAACAGGGGGGACATCGCAAGTTTATAATATACAAATTTCTGAGGCCCTGTATTTTTTTATTTTTTTATTTATTTATTTTTTTTTTTGGAATTCTCTTAATATGATGCTGTCTTGTTGTAAATAATTTTTGCTGCTACGGGATGACATATTTTAGGATAAGTTCCGTGTAAAGACGTTCATGATGGTTATATCCAATTACTCCAATTCGCCAAGTTTGTCCTAGAGTGAATAAAATCGTCTGGGGGAATTCATATTTCTTTTCCCTATACAATTTACTTAGCATCACATTAAACTGTTCCATGCTTCAGTGTGAGATCGAATTCGCGTCCTTTTGAACAGACGACAACCTTTCTAAAGTACCTGACCACAATGTCTGTCTGAATCAGTCACCTGCCAGTCCTTCGTCCATACACTGCACAGGCCTCACCCTCAGCAGAACTTGTGTCCTTTGGCTCCTGCGTCCTGACCTCCTGGACAACGATAAAAAAAAGAATTCTCTGATGGAAAAATCCCACTTGGAACCAAATATACAGTTACATTACGACTAGACCTTGATGCGCCTCGTTAGCTAGCAAAAAGCGCGCCATTGCTATTTCTAAGCGGACCAGTCTTTGTCATACGCGGGGTTGGATACAGGCCTAAGAGTTACTAAGCTACGGGTGATAAGAGAATTCCGTATTATTAGCGACATCAAAATCATTCCATTATATGATGGATTTAAGACACAAAAATAGTTTAGATAATTATGATAAATGACATGGATGAATTTCGTTTACAGATTTCGTATTTTCTTTTATTTAGTGATCTTTATTCGTAAACAATGGCTGCGACGAGAATGTATTATTATTTATCCAATCAAATTATGTCAATATATTACATGAATAATTTAATGTACAAAAAAAAAAATCTAGATACTGAAGACGTAGAGTTGTATTCTCGTGGGTAACTACTACTACTACTACTACTACATCTTTTCCTTTCCATTTTTTGTCATATTCACATTATTGTCGTCTTGTATGTTATATATTTTTCAGCTTCACACACACACACACACACACACACACACACACACACACACACAATTGAGAGCTTTAGTGAGAAAAATGCATAAATAATGACGAAAAACGACACTGAAAGAGTTTGATTTTTAGATGCATGATAACTTTCACTAAGAAATGCAGTAATTAGCAGGTGACCTCATTTCGAAAACTCATTAAGCAAACCAAATCACCTCATTATAATTATACCATGATTTTACGTCAATTGATATGCGTTGTAACTGTCCTTGGGCGATTTATCTTACAGATCACAACTTTAAAATTTGTCCTGTGTTTCCCTGACTTAATTTTGACACTGCATCAGTGGTGTACTAAAAGATGTAAAGGTACCGCAAAATGAATCGATCAGGAAAGTGTTGGGAAACCTCCTACACTCATCAGAATACGGCTCCTTCTTAAACCTCTCGACTCCAGTGGCCTCTGTGAGGTTAATTCTTCCTGCTTCCAGACGATTTTATTCAGCTTTGGGAGGCCTTTCGTAATATAAGGTTAATCAAGGCTGTATTTAATCTTTCAGTTCAAAAAAATCTTCCTCTAAACTGAATGAAATTGTCAGGAGAAAGAATTAAACTGATAATACGTCATCGAATTGAAGAGATTAACCTGCTTTGCCAAATGTAGTCTTCCATTTTTGAAAAAAAATGTCCATCAAATGCACTAACTGAAACACGTAAACACACCAAGAGAGCGCATACCTCCGCCAACGCCTATACCAGAAAATCAGAACACCACCAAACTTTACCTAACTCTTCCTTGGCCCATGACCCACATATCCACAAAAATTAACTGAAATCCATCCGTAACTTTTCGAGAAATCTTGCGTACGAACATATAAAAAACAGCCCTGAGCAAGGACTAGAATCCAGATCACCAGCAAAATTTAATCACTTAATCCTTGGCCCATGACCCACATATCCACAAAATTTAACTGAAATCCATCGGTAACTTGTCGAGATATCTTGTGGACAATTGGAGAGAAAGACAGACAGACGGGGGTGAATGCATAACCTCCTCCAGCTTTCCATGGCGGAGGTAAAAAGAAAAAATAAACAGTGTAAAGGATTTAATATAGACTACAAATCCTACAGCTCAGAAATCCTCCTCTGTATGAAATCTCTTGGAGGCAGAAAGGAAAAAACTATATATGACGTACTGGGATTGAGCAGGTAAATCAGTTTACAAAAATCCCTTGGTGGCAGCGATGATAAAATATGCATGATGTCCACGGGCTGAATGAATCAAACCTGTGTACTCTCTCTCCCTCTCCCTCTCTCTCTCTCTCTCTCTCTCTCTCTCTTGTGTTTGCCATTTAGGCGTGGAAATGTCGAACGTGGTGTGCGTAACCTTGAATGAACTAGCGGACACCTAGCTCTTTCCTTCACCGTAACTATCAGCTGTCTTGGCCTAGTAAGATAGCTGTGCACACACACACACACACACACACACACACACACACACACACACACACACACACACACACACACACACCTAACAGCCTCATCTTTCACAATCAACTATTTAGAAGACACTGTGACACCTGCACGTCATTCAGTAAACATTAGCTTTACATGCTTAATTTGTTGACCCAACCTGGAAATAACGTCAAACGAATGCTATATACGAATTCAAAATACTCTTCACCATCACTCAGACTTGTCCAGGAAAGATTTTGTAACAGATGTGCAATGCGAGGCTTAGGTCTGACTTACGAAAAATATGCATCAGGAGGGGAAAGTGTTATTTTGATTAGATTAGTGAGAATATTTGTTTGAAGTGTACAAATCTGAGTGCAGTTTAAACAGGTGTGTCATGCCTGTCAAACTTTTTCCCGTGGAGAGAGAGAGAGAGAGAGAGAGAGAGAGAGAGAGAGAGAGAGAGAGAGAGAGAGAGAGAGAGCATGCCACACGCGATGATAGAGAAAAAAAAATTCCCTTGTTCGTGCCTAAGAAACAGCTGATCGTGGGAAAGAGAGGGACGGGACGGGGGGAAGAGTAGGTGGGAAAGACACTAGAAATCTACCTATCTATTGCCAGACGCCTTAATCCCGTAAGGGGTGGCCACAAACAAATCGCCTCCATGTCGCCCTGTCCAACGCCATTTCACTGCCCTGCTCCCAACTCACTCACCCCTCTCTCAATATGCCTCTCCACTCCATCCCTCCATCCCATCCTTGGCCTCCCCCTCCCTCTTCCCCCCTCCACCTCACTCACATACACTCTCCTCGTCAGTCTCTCCTCTCCATCTAACTAGAAATCTAACCCTTTTAATAGTCGGTCTTTTTACAATGAACAGGGATGCTGGAGAGAGAGAGAGAGAGAGAGAGAGAGAGAGAGAGAGAGAGAGAGAGAGAGAGAGAGAGAGAGAGAGACCGGACGCCTTCACGTGGTGGCACTTGTATAATCGGGGCGGCTGCATAATATAACAAACAATACTAAGCTCCATCCCTCTCCTCTCAAAGAATAACTAATAAAAGAATAATTTCAGCTTGCAGTCTACCGGGTTGCAGCAGATGAGTCAGGGATCACACACACACACACACACACACACACACACACACACACACACACACACACACACACACACACACACACACACAGCTTTATTCTCGTTGGCAGACCATATTTTCACATCCCCAACTACAGTAACTTAAAGGACAATATATTTTTGTCTCCCTCAACCCTCTAAAATGACGTGTATCATAACTACGTATCGTCTTCCCACCTTCAGACGATTTTATTCATCTTCAAAGTAGGGTCTTGGGCTAGGGAGTTTCTGTGCATTATTTTTGCTACTTATTGACGATTTTATTAAGCGTAGACAGACTTTTAACAACGAAGGGTTAATAGAGGCAATGTTAATCCCCTCCAGGTAGAAAAATGATCTCATCAACTATATAAATCTGTCTCACGGTGGCAAGAATAACAGTAAAATAATCCCCGGAGTGAGGCCATTCAAAAGCCCTAAATCCTTCTACCTACAACGTACATATCTTTTTTCCTTCTTGCTGCCTTCAGACGGTTTCCTTCAGCTCTGTAATCCACGAACCTGATTTTAATGTCATGGTAAAATTATGATGCTTTTTATATTTTTGTGTGATGGAGAGTTTACCGAAAAGTTGGTGGTGGTGGTAGTGGTAGGAGTAGTAGTAGTAGTAGCTGTTGTTGTTGTAGTAGTAGTAATGGTAGTAGTAGTAGTAGTAGCAGTAGTAGTAGTAGTAGTAGTAACAGTAGTAGTAGTAGTAGTAGTAGTAGTAGTAGTAACAATAGTAGTAGTGGTTGTAGTAGTAGTAGTAGTAGTGGTTGTAGTAGTAACAGTGGTAGTGGTGGTGGTGGTGGTGGTGGTAGTAGTAGTAGTAGTAGTAGTAGTAATAAGTGTGGCCCCCGGCTCATCTGGACGTGATCCCAGTGGACTGCAGGTCGAGGATGCCTTCTGCAGTCCACCATCCTCCATGCAGGGGATAGGGAGGGATTCAATAGGTATTTGTACAGTATAACCGGGCAGCTCCGCCACCCAGTTATATCGGTGCCACCACGTGAAGGCGCCCCTCTGTATATAATTACCGTGACGAGGTGAGTTTTGAAGACTTGCTGGGATTGGATGGAACAGGTTAACATCCAACAGGTCTGAGTGGAGAAAGATGGGAGACGCTCTCCTTTGTTGTGGAGTGACTGATGATGATGATGGTGGTGGTGGTGGTGGTGGTGGTGGTGGTGGTGGTGGTGGTGGTGATGATGATGATGATGATGATGATGATGATGATGATGATGATGATGATGATGATGATGACGATGATGATGATGATGACGGTGGTGGTGGTGGTGGTTGTGGTGGTGGTGATGATGACGATGAGAGGAGTAGGAGGAGGAGGAGGAGGAGGATAATGATGCTGATGATGAAGGTGATGAAGATAATGATGATAATAATGATGATAACCGAGACATAACTATTTCAGCCCGTCAAATCGCCATCTACGACAAGGATAACACATAACAAGCATCCTCCCCCATTACGGTACGACACACAACCGTCAGCTTAAACATACCGGTCCCTATTCCAGCTTTAGGTCTGCGTGGTCGGTACGGGGATCGAACCCGGGACTTCTTAGATGCGGACCGAGTGTGCTACCGATTACACCACGATTTTTATTCAACTTATCGTCAGTCCGTCCCTCTCTCTCTCTCTCTCTCTCTCTCTCTCTCTCTCTCTCTCTCTCTCTCTCTCTCTCTCTCTCTCTCTCTCTCCTTGTGCCTCTGTCTGTCTGTCTGTCTGTCTGTCTCTCTCTCTCTCTCTCTCTCTCTCTCTTTCTCTCTCCCCTTGTACCTCAGTTTGCCTGTCTGTCTGTCTATCTTTCTCTCCTTGTGCCTCTTTTTTTGTCCGTCTCTCTCTCTCTCTCTCCCTCTCTCTCTCTCTCTCTCTGTTTGCCTGTCTGTCTCTCTCCTTGTGCCTCTCTTGTTTGTCCCTCTCTCTCTCTCTCTCTCGGCAAGGTGACCGTCTAAGGGGCTACAAAGGGCAGTGGTCGGACACACACCAAGGACGGCAGACACGGCTGTATTTAAGGCCAAAAAACGCGAAAATTCGACGGATTTTTTGGCGTTCGTGAAAGTGCATCCGGATCAGTGTACTTTATGCGCTGTGTGTGTGTGTGTGTGTGTGTGTGTGTGTGTGTGTGTGTGTGTGTGTGTGTGTGTGTGTGTGTGTGTGTGTGTGTGTGTGTGTGAGAGAGAGAGAGAGAGAGAGAGAGAGCTCAGTCTGCATTTGTGAGGAGGAAAGTCATTTGCGTTGCTTCATGGAATTACCAAATCAATCACGGAATCAGCAGACGTAAAAAAAAGGTGAGAAAAAGAAAAAAACAAGCACTAAAAAGCACAAAAATGGCTGTGGAAAATAGAACAGGATGCAGGGTTGCCAGGACAGACACTGGTAACGCTGACTGGGCCGCTCCTGCAACACATGAAAATTGAATTACGTCAAATTCAGATCACTATGTATTTTGAGGAAACAGGACCATATCAGAGCGTCCTAGTGCTTCAACGGCACATCCAGGACCAGATACGGTGGGAAGGGCGGATTTCCACTTAATGTCCACTTATAAATATATTAGGCTCGCACTGTTGAGACGGGGAAGTCATTGCTGTTGCTGCCTTTGTTGTGGCTCAAGGCTCATTTGTGACGAATCCAGTAGACAACAGGCTTAAGTTGCCTACCGCCGTCCTTCTGGGAGACAGGAGAGTAAATGAGGGACATTTGTAAAACCAGGCAGTTGAGCCGTCTGGTTTTATCGATGCCACCACGTGAAGGCGCCCATCTCAAGCACCGAAGGAGGTATAAAAAATAAGAACTAGAAAGCACTCAGAGAGCTCATACCTCTGTCCATGTCATTAAAATGGATCACGATCCGGCTTCGTGAAGATACTGTGTGGAATACACAGTACCCGGATCCGCCCCAAATTAATCAGTTGTTCCTTGACCCTTGGTTCACTCTTCCACAAAATTTTATTGAAATTCATTAAGAACTTTTGGGGATACTACACATAGGATCCGGATCCGGATCCGCCCTAAAAATTAATCAATTCATTCTTGGCCCATGGCCCATCCTTCCACCAAATTTCACTGAAATTCACTGAATACTTTTGGAAATATCATCTGGACAAACAGACAAACACAGGTGAATACACAACCTCCTCCAACTTCCTTGGCGGAGGTAAAAAAAAACAACAATAATAATGGAAAAGAAAGTGGTGCCTGATTCTCCAGGGGCTTTTACGATTTCATTATTACTATTATTTGTCTTTAATGTAAAAAAAACAGTGTGTCAAAATAAAATAAAATACTAGTTGTATGTTGTTTCCATTGAGAGTGGGGTCAGACGGTATACAAAAAATGGATACGCCCCTGATATTTTGTTGTCTTTTTCCTGTTTCTCAATCTTACTCACCTCATATATTCCTGGAACACATGGTCAGAATAATGATGATGATGATGATGATGATGATGATGATGATGATGAGGAGGAGGAGGAAAAGGATATTAACGACGATCAGGACGATGATGATAATGATGAAGAGGAGGAAAAGAGGAGGTTACTTACGATGACAATGATGATGATGATAATGATGATATTAACGACGATGAGGACGACGATGAGGACGAAGAGGAGGAGGGTAATGATGATGAAGATGATGAAGATGACGGTAATGACAATAATAACGATAATGATGATGATGAAAACAAGAAATTCACCACCTCAATTATCACTCTCAGGCTCAATAAAATCGTCTGGCTATTGCTGAGCGAAAGAGCCAGAGTTGTTCTGAGCATGAGACGACTAATGAGACAAATATGAATACTCTCAGGCTCTTGCGACTCACTCTCAGCCTATACACTTTTCACTCTAACCTGGCCTAAAATTGACGTCTCTCCACCTTGAATGCTGAAGATGTAACACTAAATTAACACTTAAACATGATGCTAGTCATGAAGAAGCGCTATGGAAAGGATGTAGAGTCGTAGCATCATTTTTTTTTCAGCCACGGAGCAAACGAGGCCCAGAAGAACGAAAATTTGGGCCAAGTTAGTGTAAAAAGACTATAGATTTGTCGTTAGCATGAGTGTTAAATCCAGGAATCTTCTTTTTCAAATTTCATTGCTGCTGCTTCCCCCTTTTTTTTATATATACATTTTGGAGATTTTTTGGAATTACAGAGGTCAGATATGGCTATTATAAACCCACTTTGCTCTTACAGGTCTGCCTTAAAAAAAAAAAATCCTCCATAATGCTAAATCATCTATAGGCTTAAAAAAAAAAAGGGTCTTCGGATTATAGGGCTCATTTAAATCGTCTGCTATTATTTCTGTTAGAGTCTTGCCTTCCCCAGACGGTTTCCCTCAGTTTAAGAAGGGTATAATGAATTGGAGGGGTTTATATATAGCCCCCATTAACCCTCCACTACACGAGGCCTCTCTTAAGATGAGGAAAATCGTCTGGAAGGCAAGGGGAGACCTGGAACTAGAGGGGTTGGGTAGGAGGTGGCAAAGGGAGGTATGGAACTGGAGGGGTTGGGTAGTGTTCATTAACCTCTTGACTAATACGGTTTCTCCCACGCTGAATAAAATCGTCTGGTAGTGGCAGGAATAAGCTTAAGAAAAACCATCATCGTATTGAACTGGTCAACCCCTTCACATCGAGGTCCCCATTTCTCTTACGATTTCCTTGTTCTTTCTCCAGACGATTACATTCTGCTTACGATGGATTTCTGAAAAGGACAATTTACACTTACGCTTGATCAACTCGGAATAAAATGTGGAGAGAATGGAGAATGAGAGACTGACTAGGAGAGTGTGGAGAACGAGAGACTGACTAGAAGAATGTGGAGAATGAAGGACTGACTAGGAGAATGTGGAGAATGAGACTGACTAGGAGTGTGGAGAATGAAGGACTGACTAGGAGAATGTGGAGAATGAAGGACTGACTAGGAGTGTGGAGAATGAGAAACTGACTAGGAGAATGTGGAGAATGAAGGACTGACTAGGAGTGTGGAGAATGAGAAACTGACTAGGAGTGTGGAGAATGAAGGACTGACTAGGAGTGTGGAGAATGAGAAACTGACTAGGAGAATGTGGAGAATGAAGGACTGACTAGGAGTGTGGAGAATGAGAAACTGACTAGGAGTGTGGAGAATGAAGGACTGACTAGGAGTGTGGAGAATGAGAAACTGACTAGGAGAATGTGGAGAATGAAGGACTGACTAGGAGTGTGGAGAATGAGAGACTGACTAGGAGTGTGGAGAATGAAGGACTGACTAGGAGTGTGGAGAATAAGAGACTGACTAGAAGAATGTGCAGAATGAGAGACTGACTAGGAGTGTGGAGAATGAGAGACTGACTAGGAGTGTGGAGAAAGAGAGACTGACCAGGAGAGTGTGGAGAATGAGAGACTGACTAGGAAAGTGTGGAGAATGAGAGACTGACTAGGAGAGTGTGGAGAAAGAGAGACTGACTGTGGACGAGAGACTGACTAGGAGAATGTGGAAAATGTATGTGAGTGAGGTGGAGAGAGGAGGAGGGGGTGGGGAAGACTGAGGAAAAAAGAGGAGGAACGGGGGAAGAAGGAGGGGGAGACCGAGGAAAAAGCAGGGGGGAGAGGACAGCTTGATGGCGGAGACCAAGGTGACATGGAGGCGATTTGTTTGTGGCCACCCCTAACAGGATTCAGACGTCTGGTATCAAGAATAAACCATCAAAAGACGTCACTATAATGTAGTTAATTTACACCCGTACTCGCGAAGCTAAAGTGGGGTACTGTTTTGTTCGATGTGTGTGTGTGTGTGTGTGTGTGTGTGTGTGTGTGTGTGTGTGTGTGTGTGTGTGTGATCACGTGGAAAAGCTGATTGTTCGAGCCTCAGACCAATGTAGGGAGCACGTATTGCATTCCGAGTATTCCTTGATGTTGTTGTTGTTGTTTTTTGTTGTTATGGATTCAGGCTTCTCCAAACGTGAACCCGGTGGACTGCAGACTAAGGCCGCCGTTCTCCTGCAGTTGAACACCCTCCTTTCGGGGGATAGGGAGGAAGTTGAGGGAAGTTTGCATAGGCAGGAAGAGGGGCAGTTCGGTTATATCAGTGCCCTTGTAGGAACACACCCTTCTCCAACACTCAAAAGAGAAATAATTCATGCTAAAAAGGTGAACACTGTCTTCATCAAGGTGCTCAGCGATTCTACAGGTACTTGAACACCTGTCTATGTGCTTAATTAAGTTAGTAATTCAAACTCCTGCCATTAATACCAACGGGAAAAAAAATTAGAAAGAAAACTGGGCGTACGAAAGTTTAAGGGTGAACTGCACAAGCCCGGCCAATTACTCTAATCGTCCTTCGGCAACCTGTTCTGCAACTAATAGGTATTTGACCCCTTCAGAGTGAGAAACCTTTCCTTAAGACTGTCCGGCTGCAGAAAGAGTAAAAAATAAATAAAAATAAATAAATGCTGTCATGTCTCTATGGGCGAATTCTCCAAGGCCAGTCTTATAAACAATGATACGAATTTGCATCCATTTCAGTCTAGTAACGTCCTTCATTGATTTATTCCTGGAAGATGTTATTCAGCTTAGGGTAAGAAGGCTCCCTAGCACCACTTCCTCGGCGATTTATTTTGCTTATTACACTTTGCCGTCCTCTTCCTTGTTACATAAATCATTCTAATATCACCATACTCTGCCCTAATAACGTACGAAACGATACTGGCCAGCCGTATCCAAAAATAAATTGCTAAGGTAGAGGTGTTAGGCAGCTTCCTTAACCCAAAAGAAAACAAGCCTAAGTGAAAGGATAAATGAAGCTTGCATCTAACGTCTCCCTACAAAAATATTTAGGAAGCTAAGTAACACTGACTGGAGAGAGCAAGAGTGAAATGGAAAATACACCATCAGATTGGAGGAGATAGTACGACTCTCTCTCTCTCTCTCTCTCTCTCTCTCTCTCTCTCTCTCTCTCTCTCTCTCTCTCTCTCTCTCTAATACATATAATCCCCTTAATACGTCATAAGCAAAAGCAGAAACTCATTAGCTACATAAGGAAGGTGATGCTAGGTTCACGGTGGCTTAGTAACACGTTGGGGTGGGGCTGGTTTTTGTGTGAATGTGTGTGTGTGTGTGTGTGTGTGTGTGTGTGTGTGTGTGTGTGTGTGTGTGTGTGTTTACGTTATTTCCCTTCCTTAATCTAACACCAATCTGCAACAATAAAATAGCCAAATCCACACCATACCTGTCTATACCACTACTTTGTATTTCACTATCTGTATTTTGTATCCAACCTGCCGTGCCCTCCTTTTAATCTACACCATATCACGGTATACCACTATTGGCTTCATATAATTTTGCCTCTTATCTTCACCCCATTATCAGTATTTAGCCGTAGTCCTTAGCGATGAATGGAAGGGATGTTGTTAGTCATCACACGGAGATTAACTAGAAGACGGACACTTATGATAGCCGCACTCACCCCAATCGTATCCATCACCCCACAGATCCCAAAAGGTGTTCGTTACCTCTGTGCACACTTCAGACACACACCCTAGAGGCACACCACACGCACCTCACCCCCTCCAAGACACACCCTAGATGCACACTACACGCACCCCACACACATTCCAGACGCACATCATACACCTCCAAACCCCACCCCTCAACATACACACCCGTGTGAAGTTCATAATACTCTACGGTTACAGCCTGCCATATTTTGTCCTTCAGAAAAGTACAACGAACTAGTGAGTGAGTGACACAATTAGGGACACACACTGCATTCGGCAGCACCTGTGAGTGCGACGGAAGAGCTACTTAGGAAAAAGAAAGGAGAAACGGAAGGATAACTCGATCTATCTATCTATCTGTATCTATCTTTCTATGGATCTGGACATCAATCAAGAACACCGATGAAGCAAGCACATATCGCCTTCATATACTCTGCACCAAACCCAGCAGATATAAGTGAGAACCTTGGAAAATCTAGTCCATGCATCTTACTGTAAAAACGCTTCCGCCTCTTGTCAGGAAGTACCAGTGACCCTGCATGTAGTAGTTTGCAATAAGCGCAAAAAGTGAGTGCGGGGTAAAACAGAGGAACGAGTATCAAGTCCTTAATTATCTAGTTTTCTGGACTATCCGGGACAACTCCTCAGATCAAAGTTAGAGAAATAAAGAATCTAACTCTCTTCTGTGTTTCCACGCTCACCCGCTTCATCCAAATATCACTATGAATCACAATAATCAGCTATAAATATAAGACGAACACTGGAGCGGTACATGTTTCACGTCTGGTGGTATTTAAATCCAAGGTCAGATGCATGAAATCAGTGCTGACAATCTCGGTGTAATGCGCCCTTCTGTCTGCTAACCTTGGTGCCCAGTGAGCGGTGAGCAGGATGCCAGGTTAGCGATTTTATATAAGTAGATAGATAGATAGATTGATAGACAGATAGATTGATTGACAGATGTTTACTGATCACAAAAATAGATCTAGAACCGAATTTTTGGGGGCTTAGAAGGCTTAATATACTCTTGTCATTTTAAAATAGTCTAAACGTTCTCTCTCTCTCTCTCTCTCTCTCTCTCTCTCTCTTTCATGCAGAACTGTAATTATTCATTAACACTGAGGCACGGATTTGGTAAAAAGAAATGCTATGGAATGGATACACAGATATAGCAATGTCTTTCTCTGCCACTGAGCTACGTGAAATAAACTGTAAAATGACAAAAATCTGGACCACGTTAAGGTGAAAGGAGTATAGCACCTCGTCCTTTATGTTTTATCTTGAGTATTACACCTCCATGTTCTCTGTTATTTATATATTTTTAATCCCAGAAAACACTGCAAAATTTATATACAAGGGAATATTAATGTGTTGTGTAAGGAAAACAAATTGGTAAGGAGGATGTGTGGTAAACATTCCTAAGCCGACATAAATTCGACGTCTTGTGTTATATATCTCCGTTTAAAAACTGTTTCTAGGGAGTTTTTTTTATCAATATTCTGTCCAACTTACTTTATTTCTCAGCGGCTTTCTTGAGATCTGTGTGCTTAGCGACTTTCAAACACCTTCTGTATGCTGTCTTGCTAGCGAGTAGAATTAGCTAGACTGAAGGTGTTTATTTCCTTCGAGCAACAGTTTTTTAGATATCTTTGTTTAGTCTTGGTAATTTTCTAGCCAGTTTAGGTTTGTTTTCATGGATTTTTTAGATATCTGTGTTTAGGGAATTTCAAGGTCCTTCAGTAAGCAAATATAGCGACCTCGTTGAATCTGTTTTGGCAGCCCTAGGTGGTGAGGCCGTGGTGCTGGTTTTTACGCCGCTCATGATAATTCCGAGTTGCAAAGGCTTCCGCTAATCCGGGTTCTCTCATTGCAGGTTCTTTGCCCTTACTACCTAACTGGCTTTGTAAGAAGTAAAGGTGAGTGTATTTGGCTGGGGATATTAAACCGTCGAATATAAATGATCAAGAAAGGTAAACAAGGATAATATCTCCATAATTTGTAAGAACTGAAGGCAAGGTTATTTGGTTTACGATCTTAGGCTGCTTAATGTAACTTATCAAGAAAGACCTTTGATTCCTTCAAATGTTATGCTACTTCTCACAACTGATTTTAGTCCAATGAGGAGAGGCATTTCGTATTGAATGGTGTAAATGAATGACTTGTCTAATCCCCTCCCATTCAAAACAGCTTTCCAAAGTTGAATAAAACAGTCTTGTGGAAGAAATAATAGAAAATACGTCCTCACAATGAAGAGGATGAATATAAATGATCAAGAAAAGTGATTATGAGTACAGACTATCTACATATCTATATAACTAGGCTGCTTCCCTCAAAGAAAGAGAGGTAGCCGAGACAGGACGACACACTCCCAATTCACTCATCCAAACACACACACACATACACACACACACACACGTTTTGGTATCTTAGCCCCACTTTCCATAAGTGCAGGAAACCGATGGAGTATTTTTCCTTTTCATCAACCACCATCAGACGATTTTTGCAGCTCTTGGAGGGATTTGTGGTGGTGATGCGATGATTTAGAACCGTATCTAACCCCTCGTGCTCGAAATTTCTCCCTAAGCTGAGGAAAAGCTTCTGGAATTAAGAGTAAAATAAGAAAAATACAAGATTGAATAGGAGTTAATCTGCTTCATGTAACTGGTTCATAAGACAGTCATGGATAATCACACTAGATTTTTTTTTTTTAACATGGTCCGTGGCATTCAAGACTCACATCTGTCCTTACACCTGTACTCTCCTGTCCTTACACCTGTCCTTTCCTGTCCTTACACCTGTCCTTTCCTTTCCTTACACCTGTCCTTTCCTGTCCTTACACCTGTCCTTTCCTGTCTTTTCCTGTCCTTACACCTGTCCTTTCCTGTCCTTACACCTGTCCTTACACCTGTCCTTTCCTGTCCTTACACCTGTCCTTACACATGTCCTTTCCTGTCCTTACACCTGTCCTTTCCTGTCCTTACACCTGTCCTTACACATGTCCTTTCCTGTCCTTACACCTGTCCTTACACATGTCCTGTCCTTTCCTGTCCTTACACCTGTCCTTACACATGTCCTGTCCTTTCCTGTCCTTACACCTGTACTTTCCTGTCCTTACACCTGTACTTTCCTGTCCTGACACCTGTCCTTACGCCTGTACTTTCCTGTCCTTACACCTGTCCTTTCCTGTCCTTACACCCGTACTTTCCTGTCCTTGCACCTGTCCTTACACCTGTACTTTCCGTCCTTACACCTGTCCTTACACCTGTCCTTAAACCTGTACTTTCCTGTCCTTACACCTGTTCTTTCCTGTCCTTACACCTGTACTTTCCTGTCCTTACAAGCATCACGAAAATCCTAACTCCCTCACTCTAACACATACTTTCCAAGCTTACAAAACGAAAACATCTAAGAACAGCTAGAAGACGGAAAAAAAAAAAAAGATGCACTGACTGAACTAAATCCTCACAAAAACGGTATATAATTAAGATGAAAATAAAGATAGAAATAAAGATAATGAATTTGAAAGAGGAGATAAATGGGAAAAAGATGTATATGTAAAAATGATGAAGGTATGTATCAAGACGTAATGAAGCTTGTAAAAAAAAATAAATGCAGTGATACGAGATGGAGGTTACCCATACGTACTTATCTGGTACACACACACACACACACACACACACACACACACACACACACACACACACACACACACACACACACAGGTCAAGCTCACGTTACGGCATTGAACATTCTTAGCAATTTGAAAGTAATGGCGCAGATATCTGGGAAGGAATGTTGCAAGACGATGAATATTGATCTGGTGTTGCAAAGTCAGTTAATTATTGTGCACGAAACTTTCTGATAACTAGACGAACAGATGATATAATTAGTCCATCATCATCATCATTATTATTATCATTATCATCATCATTATCATCATCATTATTATCATCATCATCATCATCACCATTATTATCATCATCATCGTTATTATTAAACTCGAATATTTCAGTGGGATGAGAGAGAGAGAGAGAGAGAGAGAGAGAGAGAGAGAGAGAGAGAGAGAGAGAGAGAGAGTACTGTTTGTGAGATAGAGTGGGTTAGGGACTAGTGACCTCTGCTCTTTCTTTTTCTCTCCTCGGGGTCAAAGGTCAACAACGCCACGGTGAACAAGGAGGACTATGACTAATTAATTCTTTGGTCACGAGAGAGGTCTGGTAGGTAGGATCGCTCACCATCCACTCACTCGATGTAGCTCTGTCCCCAGGTGATTACTGAGTGACAAGCTACATGGTTTCCTGTAACCTAGGAAAGAATTTACTACGCTGGGTGGTAACCGTATAACCAAATGACGTCCAATGGTCTAGTGGACTTAGGAGATTAAACTGGGTGACTTCCATAAGGTATGTGGAAGGTATTAAGAATATATGGAGTGAAGGGGAAATTGTTGATTGCTGTGAAGAGTATGTACGAGGGAGCTAGGGCTACGGTGCGAGTGGATGGTGAGCTAAGTGAGTTCTTTGATCTCAATGTGGGACTGAAACAGGGGTGTGTAATGTCTCCATGGCTGTTTAATATATACATGGATGGGGTTGTAAAGGAGGTACAAGGTAGGGCAGTGGATGTGGGGGTGGCCCTAATGAATGAGGGTGAGATTTGGAAGCTTCCGGTGTTGCTGTTTGCTGATGATACAGTATTGTTGAGTGAAGATGAATGGGAGTTGCAAGGTTTGGTGAATGAATTTGGGACAGTGTGTAGGAGGAGGAAGCTGAAAGTTAATGTAAACAAAAGTAAAGTTATGGTGTTTGAGAGGAATGAAGTCACAGAGTGTGCAGTGAGGTTGGATGGCGAGGATATGGAGAATGTGAGTGCATTCAAGTATTTGGGTAGTGTGATGAGTAAGGATGGAACTTTGGGGGATGAAGTACGTGAAAGGGTACAGCAGGGAAGGAAGGTTGTTGGTACACTGAAAGCAGTGATGAGAAATAGGGAGGTGAGTATGGAAGTTAAGAAGTCACTGCATGATGGTATTGTGATCCCTACCCTGACGTATGGAAGCGAGGCGTGGACATTGCAAGAGGGGAACAAGTCAAGAGTGCGAGCAGTGGAAATGAGTTATTTGAGAGGAGCATGTGGAGTAACGTGGAGGGACAGGTTGACGAATGAAGAAGTGAAGGAACGTTGTGGGGTAGGTGTGGATGTGGTTGAAAAGATTAGGAGAAATACACTGAGGTGGTTTGGACATGTGGAGAGAATGGAGAATGAAAGACTGACTAAGAGGGTGTATGTAGGTGAGGTGGAGGGAGGGAGAGGGAGGGGTAGACCGAGGATGAGTTGGAGGGATGGAGTTGAGAGGTATATGAGGGAGGGGGGGTGAGTTGGGGGGAGGGGAGTCAAATGGTGGGTGACAGAGTGACTTGGAGGCGTTTTGTCTGCGGCCACCCTTTGCGGGATTAGGGCGTCGGGCTATAGATAGATAGATAGATAGATAGACTTCCATAAGGATTTACATTTAAGGGAACGTTGGGGTTCAATTTCACACAATGCCACTCAGGGAAGGGCGAGGCTGGTCACCTTTTTAAATGTCGGGACGGAGTAGCCTAGCCTCGACCCCCTACGCTCCTGATGGGGCAAAAAGAAAAAAGACTGAAAGATAAACACAAACACCCAAACAAGAGTAAATTTAAAATAATGTCCTCAGACTGAAGGGCTTCATCTTATGCAATATTTGTCGATAATGCAAAGGAATATGATACAAGAGACTAACGTGTAACATGCAAAATAAATCGCTTCGGAAGAGGTGTTAAGAGCTCAGTCACCCTATGAGTCTACGGCCACAGAGTCAACCTTGGGACTCAGGTATAAGACTAATTATACTACGTGTCTGTAAGTTAGTAATAGGAAGGCAATCAGTGAAATAAAGTGGCACTGATAATGACACGCTGAAAAAACACTCCATTGCTGTGTGTGTGTGTGTGTGTGTGTGTGAGAGAGAGAGAGAGAGAGAGAGAGAGTTACAGTCTGTCAAAAACTCTTCTCTATCCACTCGAAAAGAAACACTGATCAGGGGTTCATTTAGGGCTGAATTTGAACCCTAGTAACTTCAGCTTGACAAGAGTTGGGAGGAACATTTGCAGGCGATTGTACAATATTTTTAAAAGAATCAGAAAGCTGTAGGGACCATGGACTTTTGAAATCTACGAACGAAGAATCTGAAAGCCTCTGTATTTGTGTGGATTTCGAACTTCATAATCCACGAACGCACTTTGTCTTGTCTTGAAAATGCGTCGCCGCACGAACAGGCGTACCCACCATTCCGTGATGACAAGACACATTCAGTTTTCTTATCTATCATGTCCAGGTGTTTGGGAGTTTTTTTGGTGGAGGTGTACGTCTGGAAGGCCTCAAAATATGATGCTGCATTCTCGTGGTCTTTTAAGATATCCCGGGGCCTCTTCCTTAACTCCTTTTTTCCGTATCTAGCACGTTAGCCAGAAGGAAATAGCATACGTACTTCTAAAACACACACACACACACACACACACACACACACACACACACACACACCAGAAGCACCACACCTTCCTGGCCTTGGACTAGCGATACCTTATACCAATCTTATTCAGTCCCGTCCCTCACCCACCTTCTTGCATTATACCCACTCACTCCTCCTCTATTTCTTCCCTTCCCTTCTCTCTTGTTTCTCTCCTCCGCTCTCCCCTCTTCTTCTTTTCACCTCCTGCTTATTCTCCATTCCTCCTCCTCCTTCCTCTCATCTCCCCTCTTCTCTTTACCCCTCCTTCGTCTCTCTCTTCCCTCTATCTCTCCTCTCCTTTCATTATGCTCTCCTAATTTCTCTCAACTACCCTCCATCATATCCTTTTTCCTCCTTCCCTCCTTCCTTCTCTACCCCTCTCTTCTATTCCCATCCCTCGTCCCTCCTCTCCTCCACTTCCTCCTCCCTTTACTTCTCCTCCTCTACCCCCTTCTCCCTCCCCATCCATGCCCTACACCTTCCCTCGGTCGCACACAGTGGATACCTTTCTCAGAGACCTTCGTGCAGTTGATAGGTATATGGGTGGTATTCTAAGAGACTCTAGAGGTTTCATAACATATCTTTCTTGGCAACTCATCCTGCACATTGCCGTACACCTTATACCCTTCACTGTTCCCTTTTATCCCTCTTCTCCCTCCCTTCCTTCCTCCTCTACCAATTCCCTCTGCCCCTCCCTACCCCTCTTCTCTCTAACCAGTTCCCCTTTCTACCCCTCCTCCTCCTTCCACACCTTGGTCTCTTCCTCATCTTCTGCGTCCATGTCTTATATATGTCCCTCCTAACCCCTCCCCTCCCCTCCCAACCCTCCTCACCCTTTTCCCCATGTCCAGTACCCTTCCACCCTCTCCCCCTCTCTTTTTCTCTCCCCCTCCTCCTCCTCTCTCTTCCCCTCTCCCTTCCCTACCTTTTTTCCCTGTCCTCTATGCCCTCCCTGTTCACCTTTCCCTCTCTGTTCTCCTTCTTTCCTCCACCCAATACTTATATCCCTTCCTACCCTTCCCTCTTCTCTCCCCCCTCTATCTTCCTCTCCCTCTACCTCTTCCCCTCCCCAACGCCCAATTATGGCCCTCCCTCCCCCACCACTCTACCCCCTACCACCACCACCACCATCGTCTCTATTATCTGCACCGTTACATACCTGCTTCATAAACACAGACAAATAGCAATCATGTCTTCCTTAGTTCCTTTTGCACGATGACGCCCTGTTTATAGTATTCTTGTTGTCACTCGGCGATTATGCTCAACACAGAGTAGCGCTCCCGTAATGAGAGGGTTACAAATAAACTCCATATATCAAGGCGAACAGACAGTATTTCCACCTGTGTGTGTTGGTGCTTGTATTTCCTCTCTTGGGCACTTTTACACGGTCCCTCCCTTTAACAAACTCCCCTGCACCTCTTCCTCAGGCTACCCGTATACCTTTTTGTACACAGTTGATGCTCTTTTCTATGCTTTGATGCAAACTCCTTCAGAATTTGGAGAATATTAATAGCACACAGCTGAATATGTAAGTGTAAAAAGAGCCAGGATTAGGAAAAAAAAAAAATACACGTAGGTCTCCAGGCATCGGAAAATTTGGCATATGTTTTTTATGATCATCGTTATCGTTTGGAGGTCTAGAGGTAAAAAAAAAAAAAAAAAATAGTGACGGCCTTGCACAGCGCACGGGTTCGATCCATGAGTGAGACGGTAGGTTTTTCAATCGCGTAATGCCGCCAAGGGGAGTAAGTTGTGGTCGCCTACCTTTCAATATACTGGATTACGGTAGCCTAGCCGCGGGCCCCTACACCTCGAAGGGGGTTATATGAGATTAATCTGCTTCGGAAATCGGTAAAACAGCCAAAACTCTCTTAATTTTTCGTTGCAGCGAGATCTTTCCTGGATAAACAGTCGGACAAGAGATGGAATAAAGGATGTGTCTCTTACCTATTTCAGTTCGAGGATGTCTCTTTCTACAATTACTAACGCCTATTGACTGTATCTAGCAACGGCAGCGTCCAGACCAAATGCTTGTTGAAATCTAGGAGTTCTACATCATCGAAATCCATGGAAGTACTCGCCCGCACCCGCCCGCATCCAGTCTGGCTACTTCTTTGTATTACAGTGATGCCAAACTTCCGCCCCGCACCCGCCCCGCACCAGCAATCATTTGGTGTGGACGCGCCCAGTGGGGAGACTCACAAAGAATGGAGAGGAGACAACCAAAATTATTCTCAAACTTAAATTTCAGGTGTCCTTCGTCAGCCACAATGTTGTCTGGTTTTAATCGCTTCAGAACCAATCCGACTTTGTATTTCATTTTTCCTACCTGCAGACGATTTTATTCAGAGTAGTGGCAATCCTTCGTGCTAAAAAAACATGACAATACCGGCCATTTAGCGATGCCTGCTTGCGACAGTGATTGGTATCGCTGGGAAGAATGCAATACTCGTTCTATCGTCACTTCCTGTCCTTGGTGTAGAGGTAGGCTTCCTGTGACTCAGTCGATCTTTTGTCAGACCTATTTTTAATTAGGGGAGGTGTGTGTGTGTGTGTGTGAGAGAGAGAGAGAGAGATGGAAGTGAATGGAAAGCTGGGAGACAGGGTGAAGAAGGTCAGACTAATAGCGACAGCTCAAACTACTGTAATGAGAGTGAGGAGGAAGAAAGAGTGTGAGTGAGAGTGAGGCGGGGGAGTGAGAATGGAAATGAAGAGAGATGGGAGTAAGAAGTGAGAGTGATGCGAGTGAGAGTGTGGGGGAGTAGGTGGGGTGAGGGGGGGGGAATGTGAAGGGCAAGGAGAATGAAAGTGAGAGACAGCGAGAAGAAGGTGCGAGTGAGAGGAGCAGAGTGAGAATAAGACGTGAGTGAGATGGCTGAGGAAGAAAGAGTGAGAGTGAGGGGGGTGAAAGTGACAGCAGGGGTGAGAGTGAGGAGAATATATAAAATGATAGTGAGAGTAAGGAAGGTAAGAGTGAGATGGGTGGGTGTGGGATAGAGCGAGGTGAGAGTGAGATGGGTGGGTGTGAAAGTAAAAGAGAGAGAGAGAGAGAGAGAGAGAGAGAGAGAGGAAGGTGAGAGTGAGACGGGAGGGTGTAAGAGTGAGGAAAGGGAAGTGTGAGAGTAAGAGTGAATCAAGTTAGACCTGTTTAGTTCCTGTCTCATACATTATCACAAAACACAAGGGCTGGTTATCTTTGTTTTTATAAAAGTATACAGATTTTTCTCGTTATTATTATTATTATTATTTTTTTTTTTGCTCCGCCCAGTGCAATGTTACTAGTTTCCTTGTGTGTGCTTTTTTTAATCATTCTCAATATTATAATCATCCCCCTCCTACTTCTCCTCCTCCTCCCTCTCCTCTCTCTTTCTCTCTGTCTTTCTCCTCCTCCTCCTCCGCCACCTCCTCATCATCATCAAAATCATCACCCTATCCTACTTCTCCTCCTCCTCATCATCATCATCATAATCATCATCATCATCACCCTCTTACTTCTCCTCATCATCATCATCATCACCCTCTTACTTCTCCTCATCATCATCATCACCCTCCTCCTCCTCCTCCTCCTCATCATCATCATCATCATCATCATCATCACCCTCCTCCTCCTCCTCCTCATCATCATCATCATCATCATCATCATCATCATCATCATCACCCTCTTCCTCCTCCTCCTCCTCCTCATCATCATCATCATCATCATCATTACCCTCCTCCTCCTCCTTCTCCTCCTCCTCCTCCTCACCATCATCATCATCATTACCCTCCTCCTCCTCCTCCTCATCATCATCATCATCATCATTACCCTCCTCCTCCTCCTCCTCATCATCATCATCATCATCATCATCATCATTACCCTCCTCCTCCTCCTCATCATCATCATCATCATCATTACCCTCCTCCTCCTCCTCCTCATCATCATCATCATCATTACCCTCCTCCTCCTCCTCCTCCTCATCATCATCATCATCATCATCATCATCATCATTACCCTCCTCCTCCTCCTCCTCCTCCTCATCATCATCATCATCATCATCATCATCATCATTACCCTCCTCCTCCTCCTCATCATCATCATCATCATTACCCTCCTCCTCCTCCTCCTCCTCATCATCATCATCATCATCATTACCCT
>NC_136983.1:43412756-43432756 GCF_032717465.1 Coenobita brevimanus | reverse complement strand
CCTCGTAGTTCATTACTGGTAGGACAAACTGAACCCAGAATCAATGAAAATCAAAGGAAAAATGTATGGAAATGCTGGTGACTCCAAATTTAGTCATAATGGCGTCTGTATGGGGCAAAACAAGGTCCAAGTAGGCGGGTAGCAAGGAGTAACAAATTTTAATGATAATTCCTTCATTCCGACGTCCCTAAGTTGTAATAAAATCGCTATTGTTGGACGGTAGGAATAAAAGATGTATCGTCATCGTAGTGAAAGAGCTATTGTTGTTCATTTCTAATCCATTTCCTACAATAGGTACCTTCTTAAACTGTGAATACGTGGCTTGCGCAGAGTAGGTACAATGGAGAGGTATATAAAGAAGAGGATTAGGGAACTAGTTTGACGCGCGTAGGAGAGCTGGCGTAGGTTGCAACAGCCTGGAGAAGAATGACCATACGAAGAGGAGAGACCCGGATGTATATGCAACGCCGAATGTGTAGCTATTGTTCTCTCTCTCTCTCTCTCTCTCTCTCTCTCTCTCTCTCTCTCTCTCTCTCTCTCTCTCTCTCCATACATTGTACTTACGAGGATATTTTTTTTTTTAGGATAATCAAGAAAGGAAGAATGCGGGAGCTTCCCTTGGCTCTTATTTTTCCTGCAAATAAATGAGGGACTTAAAATTAAGTTTTTCGTGAGTTTGATCGTATTCTCTGCAGTTAAGGAAGCCCCTAACACCTCTTCCTTAGCGATTTATTTTGGATATGGGTGGGTAATATCCTTGTGTACGCTATTTATGCAGAGTATGGCGATATTTGAAGGATTTAACATGGGAAGGGACGCAAGGTGTAATAACCAAAATAAATCGCTTAAGAATAGGTGTTAGGGACCTATGATTGTTTAAAATAGTCTTATACCTGATAAACTCAAATGCAATCCAGTAAACTGAGTGACCATTACTCCTCACGCGTTTTACAAAAGTATTTAAGATTTCTTTAATTTATCACTCTAATTGGGTGACATCCTTTGTAGTTTTCAATTCTGCTACCAAGTGATTTTTAGGCAACATAGGATACGCTTTTCACACTTCAGGGGACTTTTAAGATTTTATCACACCCCTCCAGGCCAGGCTGTGTAATATTAGAAATGGCATGGGAGTGATGGCATTACGTTTGTCTTTAACACCTCCACGTGAAAGAGAGAGAGAGAGAGAGAGATAGATAGATAGATAGATAGATAGATAGATAGAGATAGAGATAGAGAGAGAGAGAGAGAGAGAGAGAGAGAGAGAGAGAGAATTCATAAGATAAAGTAGACGAGCAATTTATTCCTGTGCACTCAGATCAAACATGGAAACTGCATACCCAAAACAAGATAATGTTAGTTTCTTTTAAATCTATGTGATCACAGTCTCCTATTTCTGATCATTTTGGTGTGGTGGGGAAAGGGACTGGCCCCCCCATGAACCATTGGGGGTAACGCTCCCTTAATATCGCCTTACGGATGGGGATTCATTGTAAAACATGCGCTAAGATATCAAAGCTGTATCTGCCATCCTTTCACCCTATTGAGAATTTTTTTATGTGGTTGCAAACTTGTATATACAGCAGTGCAAAGCCTCCCCAATACTCATCACATATCACCTGGGAAAATTCTCTCAAATCTATCATACAGTCATAGCTACAGTCATAGCTAAGGAGTTAGAAGCGCGCGCACACACACACACACACACACACACACACACACACACACACACACACACACACACACACACACACACATAAATTACAGCCCGAAATGTCTCACCTGTACAAATCCCGCGTCTCGTTTACCTTGTCCTTTATTTCACACCACAAAACCCTCCACAGTGACTGGGCCGTTCTTGTAACTTTTGTTCCTATTATTTTGTGAAATACTGTCAATTACTGGCGTGCTGGGGGGCTCCATGATACTTTTTTTTTTTAATGCAAGGAAGAAGGAACCAAAGGCCAGATGTTAGCAAAATTATTCCCTCAAAAAAAATAAATAAATTAAAAAAAAAAAATTAACATATACTTAGGCGCAGAAGAGGGACGCCTTCACGTGGTGGCATGGATATAACCAGGCTGTGGAGCTGTCTGGTTACACAAATGTCCCTCAGTTCCCTTCTTATCCCCCGAAAGGAGGATGGTGGACTGCGGAATAAGGGTAACTGCAGCCTGCAGTCCACTGGGTTTATGGCCAAATGAGTCTGGGGCCACAAAAAGAAGAAGAAAAGGAAGAAGTAGGAGAAGAAGAACTGGTGGTAGTAGTTGTATTAGTAGCAGCAGTGGTAGTAGTAGTAGTTGTAGTAGTAGTAGTAGTAGAAGATGAGGAAGAAGAAGAAGAAGAAAGGAAAAAGAAGAAGAAGAAGTGGTAGTAGTAGTAGTAGTAGTGGTAGTGGTAGTAGTAGTAGTAGTAGTAGAAGATGAAGAAGAAGAAGAAGAACAACAACAACAACAACAACAACAACACTGCATTCATCTCGTCTTCAATGATGCAATGAGAAGCACACAATTCAACCCCTTCACCTCGATAACCTCTTTTCGGTGGTTAATTCTCGGTGTGAGCAGACAATTTACTCCACCTTAAGAAACCTCTCTCTCTCTCTCTCTCTCTCTCTCTCTCTCTCTCTCTCTCTCTCTCTCTACTGAAAAAGGTAATGGAAGTTATATCAGTCCCCCAGTTTAAAAAAAAATTCCTTCGTCTGTAATGATAAGATGAAACTAGTGTCCTCGTTTGAAATGGGTTAAGTCTGGAAATAATTTAAAGGTGCGCTCTCCTTGCAAAAAATCCTTGACGAGTGAGTGAGAGAGAGAGAGAGAGAGAGAGAGAGAGAGAGAGAGACAGAGAGAGAGAGAGAGAGAGAGAGAGAGAGTCGTAGGTGTATTCAAAATTATTTTAGCAGGTAAGAAGAGGACACTGCAGAATTTTCTTATGTTTATATCTAAGTTACGACATGGAATTGACCGTAAAAATGTCAAGAATCGCATCCCAGACCCTCACTTCCATTGCTACGTGAACAGGGCCAAAGGGGAACAAGCTGAGTCTAACAGTCTGACCGGTACGACTACTTAATTACATGAATATAATTTGTAAACACGGCTTCATTAGGTGGTTACAAATTCTCCAACTAAAACGATCGTGGCGTTGTGAAATCTAAATATCCATCTATCTATTACCAGACGCCTTAATCCCATGAGGGGTGGCCACAAACAAATCGCCTTCATGTCGCCCTGTCCCCCGCCATTTCACTGCCCTGCTCGCAGCTCACACCTCCCTCTCTCATATACCTCTCCATCCCATCCCTCCCTCTCATTCTTGGCTTCCCCCTTCCTCCCCCCCCCTCCACCTCACTCACATACACTCTCCTCGTCAATCTCTCACTTGTGAAATCAAGACACAAAAACACACGTGAGTTGTTTTTATTCCTCCTCTTCCTGAAATCCTTAACCTTCCCCGTTTCCTACTTTCATCAGCCGTACTTCAAGATAAGGGTAACTTCTCCTCAGGTTCAAATTATACTGTGAACTCAATAATAACATTTACACAGTTATTCCTCATTCTTAACCGAAGGACGTGAGGTTGATCGCATGCACGCTGAGCCAAGGGACAGTATGATCATCTAAATTTCGTTAAAACACACATTACTGACCTACAAGACTGACTAACGTATCATAAAAAGGCCTTCACTAATCTCACAACACCAGTTTTTAATATGACCGTCCTAGTGTGTACTCATTATGGACGGTGGGTATTGGCACAAAAGTAGTGATATGGGAAGAAATGGGGCACGTAAGGCAGCTGGGGGTTAGGGAACGGGTTGTCAAGTATATGGCCAGACAGATTATCCAACCCTGGCGGACGCTTGAAGTTGTTTTGATAGTACGTCCAGTTATAATCTTGCACATGGAGGCGATTTGTTTGTGGCCATCCCTTACGGGATTAAGGCGTCTGGCAATAGACAGATAGATGGATGTTTAAACCCTGTCGGTTCCTATCTTTTATTTATTGCAATAAAGAAAAACCAAAGGCTGACAACGGATAAAAATTTACATTAACATAACCGCTACATCACTCCCAGTTTCACAGGTTTTACTCTCGCTACAGCCTCTTCTTCCCCACTCGTTCCGCCAGCATGGGTAGGGCTTAACTGTGGCTGTCACTCTCCCACCGAAAAGTAGGTCCAGTCTAGCAGCGGACCTACTTCTAACTGTTACAACTCTAGTGCATATGCTGAAATATTTAAGTCGGTCGGACACCCTTGTTAAGAACTGCAACGTCTGTATGGTCTGTGTATCTATGTGGCACACACACACACACACACACACACACACACACACACACACACACACACACACACACACACACACACACACACAGGCTATGAGAAGAACGTACCTCACTACACTGGATGCCAGGCAGGGGTTGAAGAGTGAGGCCCATGACAGAGGTGAGGGTGAAGGGGAGGGTCATCAGGTGCTGCCCTTATGCCACACCTCACACGCTCACTCTCCCCCCTCCCTCTCTCTCTCTCTCTCTCTCCCACTTACCTCTCTAAACTGGAAGCCACGCAGAGGTCGAGACGTGAAGACCGAGGCAGAGGTGAGGGTGGAAGGTGGGGTGAACTTGCGCCCTTCTAACTGCCTGCACACACTCACTCGCCCCACCTACAAATTTATGCAACAAAACATCAGTATTTGAGTCAAGTGGATTTAGAGGACGTGACCTGCCTTCATGTTCACTCCATCTTTCAAAAAAATAAATAAATAAATAAAGGAAAAACAAAACTACGCGTTTCCTCTGCTCACTCTGACTAGGTGTAAAATTGGCATCACTCCATCTTGAATACGGAGCTACAAGAGTTTAGAATATGGTGCTAGTCACGCAGAAGTGCCGTGGAAACGAAGCAAAGATGTAGTACTGTGTTATTCTGCCACAGAGCTACGGGAGATAGCAACAAAAGGACAAGAAACCCTCAAGATTAAGGTGAATGAAAGGTGAATGTGTTGAGGATTATCTGCACCTACGAGAGGAATTTTAAAACATTTCTAGTTCATGAATACGACATTAAGCAAAGACTATACTCCTTTTACTCTAACCTGGCCTAAATCTGTCACCTCTCCACCTTAATTACTCAGCTGTAACACGAGAGAAAAATTTGAATACGATGCAGGTTGCGAAGAAGTGCGGTGGATAGGATGGAGCCATAGCATTGTCTTCTGCCACTGAGCTACGTGAAATAAGCTGCGGTAGGACGAAATTCTGGGCCGAGTTAAGGTGAGAGGAGTATAAAGTATAGCACAAAGTAATGAAAAATGAATAACTAGACGCTCGCCCGCTCTACACATTTATGCAACAAAGGATCAATACTGCAAGGAGGTGAGATACAATGTAGCGGTGTTGCATGTAGTGGTTTAGAAATGGGTGTACAACGTTGAGTGAATCTGGGACTCATGTTAGGGTATCTTAGTGGTTTTAAAAAGGGTGCATCTTAAGTACCTGGGTTTCATACTGGTAAATAACACTGCGATTGGGTTTGGAAATTACTGTTCTGTATATGAATGAGTCTTTCTTCTTTTTTTAATCAGTATATCTATTCTTGTATCGCCATTTCGTGATATATCTACTGCATTTCTCTCGTAAGGTGAGACAGAAGGTTTCATACACCTCTTCTTTAGCGATTTCGTTTGTCTACTACACCTTGACGTTCTTCTGTATTTGTCTCGTTTTAATACCAATATATTTTAGATCAGTAAAAAGAGGAATACTAAAGTGTAATGTAGTTTTAGGTAGAATTTCCCCAACATTCCTTTGCCAGCTCTTACGGAAGGGTGTTATATTAGAAAATGTGATAGCAATTGGAAAAAATAAAATAAAGAAATATGAGAAGATAATTTGTCTCGTTTGGGGAGGAATGAAAAATGAAGACAGGATACAAATCTTGCTGAGAACTGTCCTAGATATTTTACTCGTGGATGTACAGTTGGCGGCATATGAGCCTGGTACAGCATCAGTGTGTGGCATAGGTGAAGCATTTGATACCCTTGGCAACCCTGACATAATTACAGGTTTGTTGGCGGCACTGACATGAATGAAAGGTGTTAAATATTAGTTGAAATGAGCAGGTAACCGAGGATGAGATGAAGGGATGGAGTGGAGAGGTACATGACGGGGTTGTGAGCTAGGGGGAGGGCAGCGAAATGGCTAGGGACAGGGCAACATGGAGGTGAATTGTTTGTGGCCACCCCTAATGGGATTAAGGCGTCTGGGTATAAGATAGACAGACCAAGTAACCGTGATGCATGAACGTCCGAAATTGTAGCAAGACCTCCACTTCACAGACACTGTCCCAGGTGCATGTGTGGTCAACTGTACAAGATAAGATGCTGAGGAAGAGGTGTTACAAAGTTTAAGAATCCAAGTAGAAATAAGATCCAGGTATCATCATCATCATCACCATCATCATCATCATCACCATCATCATCAACATAGTCATCATCACCATCATCATAATCATCATCATCACCATCATCACCACCATCATCATCAGCCAGAGACGGTCCACGCCAGGATGAAGGACGCCCCCACCATTCTCCACTCAGACCCACTCGTTGATAGCATGGCCCATCCCAGTTAGGTATGTGTATGAATTCTCTCTCTCTCTCTCTCTCTCTCTCTCTCTCTCTCTCTCTCTCTCTCTCTCTCTCTCTCTCTCTCTCTCAAGTCACTCATTTACCCAAACTGTCTATCAGTTGTCTTTCCTTAAATCACTGTCACCCATTGATGTCTATACTGTTCAGATGATGATGATGATGATGATGATGATACCCACGTCGTCTCTATCACTGAAAAATATGATGATGATGATGATGATGATGATGATATCCATGTCGTCTCTATCACTGAAAAATATGATGATGATGATAATGAAGATGATGATGATGATGATGATGATACCCACGTCGTCTCTATCACTGAAAAATATGATGGAGATGATGATGATGTTGCTTGATCCTACTCGCTTCGTCTCTAGTGCTGAAAAATATGATGATTCTGAATAATTATGATGACGATGACGATGATAATGATGAAGAAGCGATGACGATGACGACGACGACGATGATGATGATGATGATGACAATATCCTGTGTCTTCGTCTGTTACCTCGCCCAGTATCTTCTCTTCGATATCTCTCATAATCCTTTCCATTCCTCTCTCAGCATTCCCAACTTTACGTAATCAAGTTCTGTTAAAGATACAATAGAGGCATTTTACTTTTCATTGTATTTTCTTGCTGTTCTCTCCTTAACTTTCTTATGAACTCGTACCATCTGTCTCAAGTATATACCACACAGAACTCAGAGAATGCATACCGTCGCCAACACTATTTCAAACAACTCAAATCACCACCAAAAATTAATACACTTTTCCTTGTCTCATTACCCACATATCCACAAAACTGAACTGAAATCCATCAATGATCTTTTGAGAAGGCCATCTTGTGGACAGAGAAACAGACAAACAAACAGGGGTGAATATAATACCTCCTCCAATTCCGCTGAAGAAGGTAATAAGTCTCAATACATCCTGACTCTCCAAATTATAGCTATCCGACAGTGACTTAACATGCCTATTAACCCCTTCAGCCTCAGTACGTCTTTTAGTTCACCTTAATTTAGAAGGAGTAGGCCTAGAAAAGAGTAACAGTGGTAAAGGAATTATATATACAGGTATTTTTCATTCCTTCCATGTTCACCTTCATGCCTATTACTTTATAAATCTTTCTGTTCAGCTTCATAATAATTTCTTGCCTCTCTCTCTCTCTCTCTCTCTCTCTCTCTCACACACACACACACACACACACACACACACACACACACACACACACACACACACACACACACGTCCTTAGTGATTCAAAGATTGCTCAGTCGCTCACCGTTTATGTTAAGTCCTTTTCACTTCCCAGTTTATATGTCTGACGGTATTTCTTTGACGTCTATCTACCTATCCATCTAAAGCCAGACGCCTTAAGGGGCAGCCACGAACAAATCGTCTCCATGTCACCCTGTCCCCTACCATTTCCCTGCCCTCCCCCAAACGTAAACCCCCCTCTCTCATATACCTATCCATTCCATCCCTCCATCTCATCCTCGGTCTCCCCGTCTCTTTCACCCCCCCCTCCACCTCACTCACATACACTCTCCTAGTTAGTCTCTCACTCTCCATCCTCTCCACATGGCCAAACCACCTCAATGTACTTCCCCTGGCACTTTTTATCACATCCACATCCACACCACGTGCAGTGAATAATTATGGGGGAAATTCTCTCTCTCTCTCTCTCTCTCTCTCTCTCTCTCTCTCTCTCTCTCTCTCTCTCTCTCTCTCTGCTGATAGTCCGTAGATATTCCAATTTGTTTATAATTATGATTTAAAAATATTCGAAGGAAGTGGGTTATTTGGGATCTACTCAATCAAAAAAGAAAAAAAAAAAAGAAAAAAAAAAGTTTAAGTTATTGCCTATCAACTACACGAAGGATTATCAAAGCAATTATTTTTTTTACTTTTTTCTAAGTCCTAATCTTCTCCTAAAACACGACCCGCAACGCTAACGGCATATCCAGCTCCCGAAATGCACTGCTGGGGTAAACTGGGACAAGGGTAAAGCAAATTTTGTCTAAGAGTCTGACCTGCCCAAGAATGACACTCGAGTTCTTTCATTTCCTGGCTAAAAGCGCTAACCAATGCACCACCGACTCTATAACTAACCTAACCTAATAAAAAGCTACCCTAACCTACCCCAATCTAACCCCAACTTCATCTAACCTACCCTAACCTAACCCAAAGTAATCCAAGACTGGCCTACCCTACACTAACCTAATCCAAAACTGGCCTACCCTACCCACACTGAACCCAACCTAATCCAGACCTGACCTAACCTGCCCCTACCTAACCCAACCCAACCAAGACTGGGGCAAATGCGAACTCCTTAACCCAAATCATATGCCAAAATCTTGTGATACAGGCCAAACCACACTACACTGCTGTCTCACACTTCCATCTCTCACACTACTCTGCTATCTCACACTTTCATCCCTCACACTATTCTGCTATCTGACACTTCCATCTCTCACACTACACTGCTGTCTCACACTTCCATCTCTCACTACACTCAGCTGTCTCACACCTCCATCTCTCACACTACTCTATCTCACACTTCCATCTCTCACACTACACTGCTGTCTCACACTTCCATCTCTCACTATACTCAGCTGTCTCACACCTCCATCTCTCACACTACTCTATCTCACACTTCTATCTCTCTCAGACTTGCCTTGATAGCCCTAGAGACCAAAGAGAAACAAAGGCATTGCTACATTTTTCTCGTGTGTCGTAATAAAACTAAAAAAGGGAAGAGTATGAAGCTTGGAATTTCTCTGCCTTGAATCTCCTAACACAGGGTAAGTTTGGGCTGCCTTCCATTTCTAGCTTACAGGATGGATGGACAGACAGAGACATACACAGACAGATAGATAGGCAGATATGTGTTGCGTGAAAGAAAAATGTAAGAGACGGAGAAGATATAGTGAAAGTATTTTGTAATGCAACGCCTAGCACTCGGAACCCTTCATACCGCATCACTGACAAAAGTTTGGTGGAAATCTGTTCATAGGTTCAGGAGATATCGCGCCCACATTAGTGTTGCGGACCCAAGCACTCACGCACGGATAGACCAATCACTTAATGCCTCCTCCATTATAGGTGGGTGAAGGCATAAAAATGAGTGTAAAATGGTCTAACATGGGGTTGCAAAGCCTTGGACAATGTGTGTAGAGCGATAAGTACGAAACACTGCTTGTGTCTGGCTTGGCTTCTAAAGGGGAGACTGAGTATGGAAGATTGGATGATGTGTGTGTGAATGTGTGGCTCGTTTTACTGGATGGTCTGTTTGATAGTTAGTGTACCTTCTCTCTCTTAACTGCAAATCAGAGTGATGATGATGATGATGATGATGATGAGGAGGAGGAGGAGGAGGAGGAGGAGGAAAAGGAGGTGGACGGAGAAACTGGTGTTCAGGATTTTTCGTTTGTTTTGTCCTATTGTGTAACGTTCACTGTTCAAATATTTTTTCCTGCGATTGTACGAAGTGGAAATGTCAGGGTGATCAATAATAGATAGACGGAGATAGATAGATTGATAGATAGACAGATAGATAGACAGATGAATAACAGATAAAGGTATATACTGTAGAGGGAAAAATCGGGTGACAGAAAACGAGAGAGAGAGAGAGAGAGAGAGAGAGAGAGAGAGGTAAATACGACTTTGAGGTGTCTACATACTTTTTGCTGCGACTGTACGGTGTGGGTGTGGGTGACGGGGAAATGTCAGAGTGTCGGGAGAGTAGGGGAGAGGCCAGTGTGTGTGTGTGTGTGTGTGTGTGTGTGTGTGTGTGTGTGTGTGTGTGTGTGTGTGTGTGTGTGTGTGTGTGTGTGTGTGTGTGTGTGTGTGTGTGTGTGTGTGTGTGTGTGTGTGTGTGTGTGACCATCTGACATTTAGCGAGTGGTCTGGCAAGGGGTCAGTCCAGGGATGCTCAGCCAGCGTAAAGGTTGAGGTCTTCCCATATAAGAAATTCCTTGACCATATGTGCATTTATCAGATGTAAAGGACCTCCAACCAAGCCCATACGTCCGTGGAAAATGGGGTTAGAATATTAATGTTGAATGTACGTGAGGCTACAAAGGACAACTGCTCTGCCTTTTCACATTCTCGAGGGAGTTTGAGCAAGTAGGAGGAAGTCTGGATTTTAAAAGCAAGTAGCAGGTAGTTTGAATGTTAAAAACGAGTAGGAGGTAATCTGAATTTTGAAAGCGATTAGGTGACCAAAACTGCAGCCTATGTTGTCTGAAAGTGACAGATTTTGACGTATTCCACCAATTATTTTTCGATTCATAATTTCACAGTCGGAATTAAGCCTAGTCGAACACAAAATATCCCCCGTTTCATTATTTTTAGGCCACGAGCGATGGAAAAGTCTGCGGCAGTCTTCATAACTATTTCGCTGGCTGATCTGTTACTGCTGAGGACGTGAATAACAGCATACTAATCGGACCCAAGCTGCACAAACCCTTAGCTTCCGGCCAAGATACTGTAAACGAACTATAGTCGTTGTTTAGGCCACGCAGAGAATACCTGGGGCAATGCCTTAACCTCTGCTCTCAAGGACTGGGGATTTACCTTCCAAAATATACATCTTTTTCTTTCTGACAATATAATGTTTTGGCAGAGTAGGGTACATTATGATTCTCTTTATATACTTGTTATATTTACAAGTGGGTTACCTTCTCGTCACAACCCTCACCCTTTCCCTCTCATGAATTATTTTACACACACACACACACACACACACACACACACACACACACACACACACACACACACACACATTCCCGGGGCGCCTCTAGGTAATCAAATATCACACCTGCTCCAATCACAAGGACGACGACCAATATTCACCTGTAATTAACCCCTTCACATCGAGTATCCCATTTTTTTCCCTTTCCTACAGGCGATATATATATATATATATATATATATATATATATATATATATATATATATATATATATATATATATATATATATATATATTTAAAGCTCAATGTAGATTATTCGATTTGGAGGATTAACTATACTTCTTTCACTCAAACTTGGCTTACAATTGCCATCTCTCCATCTTGAATGATGAGCTGTAACGAGACTGAAACTGGAATATGATGCTAGTCACGAAGAAGTGCTATAGAAAGTATGTAGCTCCACAGTATTACACTGAGCAAAGTGAAATAAAATGCAAAAGGACGAAAATCTAAGCCAAGTTAGAATGAAAGTAGTATAATCTTCAAATGCCCCTTCCACCCCATGACTTCATATTTTTGTTATAAGAAGCTATATATCACCTTTTCCTTACTATACGTCTTTAATTTCAACTTGACCCAGATTTTCGTCCTTTTGCAACTTATTGAAAAAAATCATGACAATAGTAAGAATTTAATAGCAAAGAATTATAACGTTTTGAAAGATTTAAAAAGATGTGAATAGCTTAGAATACAATACCAAACTGTAAAATTAAAAAAAATCGCCAAGAAAGAGGTGTTTAGGATAAGGACCCTTATATGCAATAAATAAATAAATAAATAAATAAATAAATAAGAATAATTCCAACTCGAATGTTGTGATTGTCACCTAATTTTCCATGAAGGACTAAAGCCAGAGCCACTAAACTTGGTGGACTTATAGATTGTGATGACTTAAGGTGACAGGCACAAGATCAGTCACCCTGTCCTCAAGGTCCATTTATAGCTCGGCTTCTAGTAGGCAACAGCTATGGCAGGTTTTTCTTTATTAAAATTGTCTTTGATTACGGCGTTCTAGTTATTATTATTATTATTATTATTATTATTATTATTATTATTATTATAATCATCAGCATCAACATCATCAGCATCATCACGAACCGACACAGCTAAAACCAGACACACACTGAAACCATGCCATGAAACAGACAGGAAACAAATCAAGCCACAGAAGCACAGCCCACGAATGAAAACCCAGATAAACAGACAAACGAAGAAACAGTGCCAAGTGCAATACCCTCCTTCCATCACCGGCTCAGGACGTAAAGCAAAAAAAAAAACGGAAGAAAGGAATATAAGGAGGAAGCCTATTTTGCGATCTTTGTTCCTTCTTCTTCCTTGGCATTTTGTGGCCTTGGCACAGTTAAAATAAAACCACGATACTCTGTTTGTTCCACAGTTTGAAAAAGAGGGCATTTTTAAATTCTATATTCCCCTTCTGTGCCCTAATTTTATAGCAATTCCCTTTTTCCCATTAACTCCGCCAGTCTGATTATTTATTTTTGTCTTATTCATGATCTCTGCATGTGAATTATTTAACGTAGGATCAACATTTCGATATATATTCTGATAAAGACTTAATCAGTTCCATTATCACTAAAGATAAACAAAACTAAACAGAATCGCCTCGAGGCAGCAAGCTTATACTTAAAACTGTGCTACCAGAATGGTGAAAAAAGGAAAAAAAAAAAAAAAAAAAAGATTATGACAAGCCTAAAATTATTATTATTATTTTTTTTTTTATGCAAGGAAGAAGAAACCTAAGGCCAGAAGCCCGTAAGACTGCTCCCCCGAAGAAAAAACAAAAACAAGAGAACAGACAGCCAAATTCAAGATCCGTTTCTTTCGAGATGCCTGAACGCACTGCGCTTGGCTGGAGGTCATAGGCAGTAGGAGCTACAGACAGAGGGAGACTTCCAGAGTTGACCTGTTGCATACATGACGGATAGGGAATGAAAGTTGCTGAGAACATGGAGAAACCTCAATATCTTTTTTTTACATTTATACTAAGCTCATACCGGGATAAAAAAAAAATATACCAACACTGAAACATTTCTTCTACACAACTTTTCTTCCTTAAATGTATCCAGGAAGTCAACTTAAAGTCCTCTAGAATATTCCATATCTCTTTTAATACTGGATATCGTAGATCAAAAGAATGCCACCACAACGACCGCCTGGAAAGGAACTAGGTTAGGTCAATGTCTCGAAAGGGGTAGTTCGACTGACGTTTCTAGTGGAAAAGTTGCAGAGAACACTAAACCCTGCTGTGTGCGTCTAGTGGTTCTCCCCAGCATGAGTTCTGTGCACGGGTAAAAGATTAACAACACATCGTTCACGTCCAATATTATCCAGTACTGTAAGAGGGTAGAGACGCTATTAATATACTGTACGTAAGTGAAGACAGCGATAAAAATAGGAAAAACATCAATAACTAGCTAATTAATAAAAATATGGTGTTTTCCTTGCATGTTAACTTACGAAGCCTTCAAAAATGAGTGAACAGAGGTATCTTATATTTCATTGATATTTTGTCTGTAATTCTTCCACGTCTAAAATTCCTTGTTCCTGTTTCTTGACCCCCTCCCCCCCGCCCCTCCCTACATGTTCTTGCGAAACAAGATTAAGATGACGGATGGATTATTTTTCTTTTTTTAAGCTGAGGTGAACGTAATTTTGAAGCAACTTTTTCAGGGAGAGAGAGAGAGAGAGAGAGAGAGAGAGAGAGAGAGAGAGTTTCGTCACACTGAGGTGGGACTCAGGTATAGGAGCGTATAACAGGTGACAGGCGACACCCTAACACTTTTCCTTAGCGATTTATTTTGCACATTACACCGTCTTTTTTTTTTTTATCCTGTATTACGTTTGTTAGGCAAAACAATTCAATGGAAGAAATATGTAAATAAAACAGAAAAGAGAATAATCAGGTGTAACGTGCATGATAAATCGCAGTGAAAAGGGTGTTACGAAACCTCCTATGGCACACACACACACACACACACACACACACACACACACACACACATTTAAGCAACGAAAACCAAACTCATCCATAAATCGCTAACGGCATGAGGTTACGTTTTATGTATGTGCAAGAAAGAAGGAACCAAAGGCTGGACGCGCGTTAGTATTGCTGTCACAGAGAAAGTGGAGTGAAGGTAACAATTTCAATACCTTAACACCTTTCTTTTTTTATTTATCCTACAACCGGATTATTTAATGTTGATATAGAGAGATTTTTATTTTGAACGGGTTGGTGAACTTCGTATCCGGCCTTTCAATTTGCAACTTCCGCCTTATTTTGCAAGAACGAGGTGTATAATAGGAACCGCGCTATACATGGGGTGCCTTCACGTGGTGGCAACGATATAACCAGGTGGAGTACTTACCTGGCTATACATACATCCTTCAACTCCTTCCTTGTTCCCCCAAAGAGAGGATGGTGGACTGCTGAAGAGGAGTTTAAGCCTGCAGTCCACTGGGTTCACGTTTTATATGATACTGGGATTGTCACTACTACTACTACTACTACTACTACTACTACTTCTACTACTACTACTACTACCATTATTATTAATATTATTATTAATATTAATATTAATATTATTATTATTTTTATTATTATTATTATTATTATTATTATTATTATCATCGTCATCATTATTATTATTATTACTACTACTAAATATTTTAACACATTTTATCAACAGTTGTTTTACTCATTGTTACATACCTGTTGAAATGTTAAAGGGTGATATCACTCCCATAATGACAGATCTGAAGGGTAATGCAGCGGACTCTGCTAACTATAGACCAGTAATGGTTTCATCTTGTCTTTTAAAAATTTTAGAACTTCATTTTTTAAATATTTTAAGTGAGAGTGTATTTTTTGATTCCAAACAATTTGGCTTCTGTACTGGAATGTCTACAAGAGATGCTTGTTTTTTATTAAAAGAAACCATTAGGTCTTATACAAAAGGAGGCAGAAAATCATACATAGCTTTTATGGATCTATCAAAGGCCTTTGATAATGTTGATCATTTTAAATTGGGTCATATTTTACTGGATAAAGGAGTTCCCCCTGACTTAACATTAACTTTAATGAGATATTTAAGAAACCAGTTAGCAAGAATTACATGGAATGGGAGTAAAGGAATGTATCATATAATTAATAAAGGAGTGAGGCAGGGAGGAGTTCTTTCTCCTTTACTTTTTAAACTGTACATAGATAATGTTTTAAAAACCCTGACGGAAACAGATGTGGGTTGCTGCCTTGGGGTTGTTAGATTGAATGCAATTGCATATGCTGATGATATAGCATTACTAGCTGATAGTGAAGAGCATATTCTATATTTGTGTGACATATTTGAACAGAATATTAATAGTCTGAATTTAAGAATTAACAATGATAAATCAAAAATTGTTATATTTCAACATAATAAGAAACAGGCACAAGGTATCCGTTATTTAAATTGTTATGAAGTGGTAAATGAATACAAATATTTAGGCCATGTAATTCAAGACAACTTTTCTGATAATCAAGATATTTCTTTCAGATTGAACTCATTTTATGCTAAATTTAATTCAGTAATTAGAAAATTTAAGAACGTTAATGCACAGACGTTACTGTATTTGTTTAAAGCATACTGTGTGTCTGACTATGGTTTAAGTCTTTGGAATATGAAAGATATGCTTAGGAGCAATGTATTCAGAAGCTTTGAAAGTGCATTTGCGAATGCTCTTAAGAAAATATATAATGTGCCAAGATTAATAAGTAATCCTAGTATATCCAAGGCAGCAGGACTACTTTTACTTAGACACCATGTTGCCCTAGTGCAAGCTAGGTATTGTAAAGCCTTAAGTAGAAAGAATAATGCGGTTTTTAGGTTATTTTATCAGTCCTCTGGCCACCATGTTCCTCATTTATTGAAATATTTTTATGATAAATATGAGATAGATATATTGGATAACTCTGTGGACATTATAAATGCCAGAATTCAGTGGGTGCAGAACCATGAGGAAATAAGTGGTGTGGAGTTAATGTAAATTTCGAAAAAGATGTATAACAGTTGATACTGAGTGTGTTGGTATGCAAATTGTATATATTGAATTTATTTATTTATTTATTTTTTTTTTAATTAATGAAATTGGATCAACTCCTCGATCTGATTGTTAAGGATTTATTTATTGTAAATATTTTATTAAATTCAATTGTAAAGGAGTATCTATAGTATTTATGATGATGAAATGTATTATATTTTATGTATCACGAGATACGAAATAAAGACGATTGATTGATTGATTGATTGACTACTACTGCTACCACTGCTATCTCTATTGCTACTACTGCGACCTTCTACTGCTACCTCTGCTACTACTACTGCTACCTCTACTACAACGACTCCCACGTAACTATTATTATTAGTAATATTGTTGCTATTATTATTATTATTATTATTATTATTATTACTACTACTATTACTATTACTACTACGCAACTATTATTATTATTATCATTAATTATTATTATTATTATTATTATTATTATTATTATTATTATTATTAAGCTACTACCACTACTACTACTACTACTATTACTACTACTACTGCTACTACCACCACTACAGGAATAAACAATAAAGAACGTATTCGAACAAAAATATTCAATAATTTCATCATTCCTTACCTGACTACGTGGCTAGAGTGTCAAGGTGTGGGTGAGGTGGTAATCAGCAGGTAGAGGGTTAAATCGCCCTTCGGAATATGTTGCGTGCTGGCCATTACAACGCAGAAAAAGGGTGGGGTGGGCGGAGAGGAGTGGGCGGAGAGGAGTGGGGTGGTGGTGGGCGGTGAGGCAGGGCTGGGGTAGTGCTGTAAAGAAGGATAGTATCGTTTAGATGGCATGTTACTTGAATCTGCTCCAAGTAAGACAGAAGGAGCATTCAGAGAGCACTGCACCCTCACTCCTCAGCTGGTCTAAGAGCCGGATATTTGACCTGCTCTGTGACCTTGATTTCGACAGATTACCCTCAAAATTGGATTACTTCATTCTTGCCTAACCCTTAACCCTTCCATATACTTTGGTCCAATTAAGATCAAAACTTTAATTTTCCAACTGACTTTGACCTTTGACCTTTCCCTGTGACCTTGACCTTTGGCTAGTTGTTCTCAAAATCGAATCTCATTATCTCTGTTAGAACTTGCATCCCTCCACAAAGTCTAGCTTATATTAGAAAAAAACGCTTAAATTGACCTTACTGTGACCTTGACCTTTGACCTAGTGCTCTAAAAAAACACTAGGCTTACTCCTTGGCCGACCTTCAACCCTTCCACCAAGTTTGGTCAAAATCGGATAAAAAGTACTTGAGTTATAAGGAGTCGAATTTTTCATCTTGGCTCTCTGATCTTGACATTTAACTAAGTGATCTCAGAGTCGGATTGCCTCAGTCTTGTCCGATCCTTAACCCTTCCCTTAAGTTTGGCTAAGGTCGGGTCAAGACTGCTTATGTTGACCTTAGCATGTGACCTTGACCTCGACCTTTCGTTTTCAAATATTAGGTCAACTCCTGGGATCTTAACCCTTCCGCCAAATTTTGTTCAAAAATGGATCCAAAGTGCCTAAGTTGATTTGTTCTCTCTCTCTCTCTCTCTCTCTCTCTCTCTCTCTCTCTCTCTCTCACACACACACACACACACACACACACACACACCAAAACATCGCCCAATTTCCAGATGTAAAAAAACGACGACCATCCAGTAAGACTAAATCAAACAAAAGAGGTATTACGTGTCTCTAATATTTCCTCTGACAGTGAATGGTCCCCCCCCCCCCCCAGCGGTACAGTGTTGCCTTGGCTCCGTGCCCACATCACTCTCGCTTTCACAGGCCTCGGGCGGGAAGGAAGGCGGGGCGGAGACTTGGCAACACTGGAACTAGATAAACAAACACTCTTACTTTCAAATTTTTATCGCTAACTATGATTTAAATTTGCAGGAAAGGCGAGGAAAAGAAGGTGCTGATTTCCCTCCATGTTCTGCGTTCTTCCTATCTATGTTCTTCCTACAAAAACAGATTAAGTTACGAAAGAACTGATCATAAAAATGGCTGTGAATTCCACCCCTGTTCTTCCCTGGCTGTTCTCCATTCTTGTTCTTGTCTTACAGCTTCCCCCCGCCTTCAAGGTCACGTGTTCCACCTGGCTGCGTTGTATTACAGGTGTGCCAGTGAAGGTGTGCAATCATCTTTCACTTTTTTCTCACTTTCACACATTTTACCTTTCAAAAACACGATTTAGTCCCTGCAATAAGATGGCCTCTGATTTGTTTTGCTCTTTCAGTCTACAGATGATTTCTTTGACCTGAGGACGTAATCTCTCTCTCTCTCTCTCTCTCTCTCTCTCTCTCTCTCTCTCATGCCGCAGACCATTTTATTCAGCTCAGAAGACCCTCTAGGAGAACAATGAAGGGCATATTTAACCCCTCCACTTCAAAATGTCTATAAAAAAGCGAATGAGAGAGAGAGAGAGAGAGAGAGAGAGAGAGAGAGAGAGAGAGAGAGAGGCATATTTGAAAACTTAACCTGTGGACGATTTGAAAGACACAACAAACCCCTTCAGTATTGCTATTATATTATTTTCTCATTACCACCTCAAGACGATTTTACTCACCTCAGAAGTAGTGTCGCGTCTATATCTATTGCCAGACGCCTCAATTCCGTAAGGGGTGGCCACAAACAAATCGCCTCCATGTCGCCCTGTCCCCCGCCATTTCACTGCCCTGCTCCCAGCGTTTGTAGGGGGTTAATACGATTCCTCAGGCCTAACTCGCTCCTGGTTAACTTCGAAATATTTTAGTAACTTTATTAGACTCATATAAATCGTGCTAGTGTGACAGGTGATATTAAAGGTAAACTAATTAATTCTACCTGAGACTGCACACCTTGAGAATTATTTTTTGTGAATTTCGGAGGCTTTAAAATGCAATAACCCTTTTAGTACATTTTTTTAAATTTCTTTCTTACTCCAAACAATTATAATCCATTTTATGAAGCCTCTTGTGTACTAAATTGACCAAAAGCCATTCCTCAAACGTGCTACTCAACCCCTTCAATTCAGTGACTTATTTTCTATTTATTTTTGCTCTCTCTCGACAAATTAACTCAATCCAGGAGAGATTTGGAGGGATTTTTTGAGCTGGAGGGGTTGGATATTGCCCTCATTAACCCCTCCACTCTCAGGGTATTTTTCTAATCTGAATAAAATCGTCTGGGCACAGCAAGAGAAAAAATGAAAAAAAAAAATCACTGAAAGTAGTTTAGTAAGAAATGCCTTTATAATTTTAATGGATTCTACGTGTCAGGATTGGTATTACAGGTCCCTAATTACCTTTGCCTGGAGTCGGAACACCTGGGGACCTTAGCACATGCTCCTTACCGATTTATTTCACATAGTATAAACTGGAACCTATTCTCGTGGGTTCAACAGGCAACAAACTCATCGCATGCTCCTTACCGATATTTTTTTTTTTTTTACTTCTCGTACTGTCACTGGCTCGGAAGGCTATCTAGCTGTTTAACATATGCTCTTTAGCGAT
>NC_136983.1:43400256-43407756 GCF_032717465.1 Coenobita brevimanus | reverse complement strand
ATTCTCTGATTTGCATAAGTACATATGCTCTACTTCCCACTCTCACTTCAGCCACACACACACACACACACACACACACACAATAGGAATCCACGCAAGAGAATTCAGCACATCAAACTTTGCTCACCTGAATAATTTACAGACGAGACACGAACACCTTCCTTTTATCACATCCTTCGTGCCTTCTTCCCTTCATATTAAGTCAATACTACTGACGAACAACCTGAACTGTCACTACCTCATTCCTCCTAACTCCTAACCATGTCATTAAGCTTAGAAACATTCCTTGGACATCTAAGGTGACGGCATTTCCTAGTAATTTTTAGGTGTAAGGTGAAACTAGGACTGCAAAGGCTTCGATGTGTGAATGATTGTGTGATTTATTTTTTCAAAGTGTGATTTGTGATGGTTTTGATATCTGCACGATTCTTCTCTCTTCCTTGCTGGACGTAAACCCTTCTCTCAGGTAGGAATTACAGTTGAGATTATGATGATAATGATAATGATGATGATGATGATGATGATGATGATGATGATGATGATGATGGTGGTGGTGGTGGAGGTGGTGGTGGTGGCGGTGATAATAATAATGAAGAAAATGATGATAAAAATAATGATGATGACGACGATGAAGGTAGTGTTGATGATGATGATGATAATAATGATAATGATGATGATAAGACTCGTCCTTGATTTACTCCGCAAACTACAGTTCTCTTCAGGTTAAAAACACAATCCTTTCTTTATCAATAAAATTCTTTCCTTTCCTTTCACTTTCTACCCACCTTGAGAACGGGATCATATTTACCTGGCTGGCGTGTCATCAGTCTTGTATTCCGTTAAATGATAGGCGAAGATGTTACTATTACTATTATTATTATTATTATTATTAGTATTATTAGATGGAGGAATGGAGTGGAGAGGTATATGAGAGAGGGGGGTGTGAGTTGGCAGCAGGGCAATGAAATGGCGGGGGAAAGAGCGACATGGAGGCGATTTGTTTGTGGCCACCCCTTACGGGATTAAGGCGTCTGGCAACAAATAGATAGATAGATAGATTATTATCGCTGTTGTTATTATAATAATAATAATAATAATAATAATTATTATTATTATCATTATTGGTCCGTAGCGATTTAATTAAGACACTGAAGAGGCTAAAGAAGGCTAGATCTAATCCTTCCAGCTTAATCAGTCGTTCCTAAACTGAATATAAATGTAGAGACTGGAAAACTGGAAGACTTGAACACTGTGAGAGCTGCACATCGTTGTATTAAAGAGGTTAAGATGATCGCTACAGTCACAGGTGCGGCGAGTGTGTGTGTGTGTGTGTGTGTGTGTGTGTGTGTGTGTGTGTGTGTGTGTGTGTGTGTGTGTGTGTGTGTGTGTGTGTGTGTGAGAGAGAGAGAGAGAGAGAGAGAATGTGTCAGTGAAGAGAAGGGTGAGAACTTGAATGTGTGTGTGTGTGTGTGTGTGTGTGTGTGTGTGTGTGTGTGTGTGTGTTTTGTGAGACGGAATATTCTTACCATGTTCCCAGCGGCATTGTTAGTAGTCGAGAATATCCTTCAGCCATTTACTGTATCGAATTAGCACGGATTCTTTAGCATAAATGGAAGAATTGCTTTGAACTGCATTTACTTGGCAAACTTCCACCGTCAAAACTGAACACGGTGTTGCTGTTGTCTTAGTTATTGTTGTTGTTGTTAACCGGGTCCGTCTAGCCGAGCAGACCCATCAATCGCAGGAAAGTAACCGTCCCCGCAAAGCCGTCCCGTGCTGTGAACTGATGCTCCCCTTCAGGAGACAGGCCTCACCACAGCAAGTCGAGGGGGCAGAATGTTGAGGTTTGGTTTCTGAGTGGACGCCGCATTTGCTTCACTTTACCCAGTTAACAGGGGAACCAAAGTAGGTTTCACGTTATCCCGTTATCTGTTTATATGGTTACCACCCAGCGTTGTAAATGGTTTCCTGGGTTACAGGAAACCAATAGGCTTGTCACTTAGTGCAGACACATGAAGTGGAAAAAAGAGCAACAAAAAGTGACATGAAGGATGGCAGCAATAGGAAGAGGGGAAACAGAAAAAAAAAAAGAATGATAAAGATGAAGGAAGTAGGCAGCACTGCATCAAGTGAGTGGATGATGGTCGCCACCACGTACCACAAGTATGTACTCCTTGTAAAAGACTGAAATGAAGGCGCCATTAACACTAGTATAATTATTAACGCCGAGTGAGGGAGACAAAGGGCGAAAGCCTGGGTTGGTAAGTTGTCTGTCCATGAATATTAAACAAAAGAAAGCCGCTATTAAGACCCCACGCACCTTGAAACACCTGGCCAAATTACGCCCTAGAAACTGTGCCAGAACCAAAGGTGGACAAAGAACAGTCCTCTAGAAGGGACCAGTTGTGTACAGCTACGGTGAGGAATGTCGCTACGCATTTTAAGCGAACATTTACGTATTTCTTACACATTATTCTGAAAAATTTGCTGAGTTATGAAGACGGTCTCACTGAATTTCGAAAGTCATTGTTCACTGTCTCGTTATTTATCATGATGAAGTGAATCGATATTACTTTTCGCTACAGTACATTGAGCACTGAAAATATCGCTTAGTAACACCTGCAATCAAACTGGCTGGAATTCCTAACTAGCTTCGCGGCAATGCAATGGAGGATGCAAGTATATATAAGTCCTTGCGTTGCAGGCTATCATCCTTCGCGGCGTGACTGGCTGCTGCCTCGTACGCCCCTTATAAACTAAATTACCTCCTTCCCACATTTAGCCCTCCACTCCACCATTCCACCTGACCGGCCTTGGCTCCGTCCACCCACCTACTTCCTCCACGCAGCTCCACCCTGTTTTTACTCACCTTTCCTTTTTGTTATTCACGTCTGGCCCGGGCACTCACAGCCCTAACCCCGCTGCTCCCGGCCTAATGCAGGTGTCTGTCCTATTAGGCTGTGGTTTATGGCGGAGGTGGAGTGCCAGCCATCCTAAAGGCCACCCGGCATCGGCAACGTACGAGAACAGCATTTATGAACAATTTTAACGAATACAGATGCAAAAGCCTCGACAAACTTAAACTGCTATCACAGATCGTTTTGTTCATATAATTTTTCATTTTATTATTCATTCTAGGTCCTTCGTTTATTATTTTTCATTCTATTATTCACTCTAATCTGAATGTAAAATGGTGTTTGGAAGCTGTATGAGTGAAGGGAAGCGTATGTATAGACAATCTGATACGCAATTTTACTTAAGAGCGTTTATAAAAGCTTCTTCTTCCTCTGGTGGGTTAGGACCTTATTTTCCTAGGGTAAGAGAGCTCCCTAGCACCTCTCCCTTAGCGATTTATTTTTTATATGGCTGGTTAATATCCTTTTGTACGTTATTCATGCAGACTAGGGCGATAGTTGGGTTGGATTTATATAATACATAATACGAGTGTAAGGCGTAATAAGCAACATAAATCGCTTAAGAAAAGGTGTTAGGGTGCTTCCTTATATCCGAGGAGAATACGGGATTTAGTGTGTGTGTGTGTGTGTGTGTGTGTGTGTGTGTGTGTGTGTGTGTGTGTGTGTGTGTGTGTGTGTACGTGGGCGTGGCGGTGTGATATATTGCACAGCGGTAGTCCTTCACAACTCTTCTGCTTAGCCTTCCCTAGCACCTCTTCCTTAGCGATTTATTTTCCAAACTACCCACTAACATCCTCACTTTGCTTCCTACATCTACTGTCAACAAAGACTGCATAAGTAACTCACAAGAAAAAACTAACAGAGAAGAATTAGGAATAAATCGGTAAGGAAGAGGTGTTAGTGAGCTTCCTAGCCACACCGAAATTACTTCCGTGGCCTCACACTTCCTGTTACATGTACTAAGTTACCTGTACTTATGTAACACCGTCCCTCTGTTACATGGCTCCTCCCAGACAAAGAATATGTACACCAAGGACTTGACAATTTATCTACCTATTGCCAGACGCCTCAATCCCGTAAGGGGTGGCCACAAACAAATCGCCTCCATGTCGCCCAATCAACCCCTTCAATACGGTGGCAATTTTCTAGTTTCTTCTCGCAATTTCTAGATTTTTTTTGCTAAGTTTTGGGAATCTTACAATAAAGGGGTTAATGAAGGCTTTATCTATCTACTTCAGTCGAGCAGGGCAGTACTCCCGAGGTGGATGGAAAGCTGATGACAGGGAGTGCTGGAGCTCCCGTTTCATCAGCCCTCAGGACTAGTTCCTGACCATCCACCTTTGCTGAACTTTTTCAGTGTCTCAGTTACACAGAGAGTAGGCCAGCATGCTCTCCAGTACAAATTTCTCTAACTATCTTCACCAAACTACATGCACAGTACACACTACACTTCCTATTCAAAATTTACCCAAAATGGCGTCGTTTTACCAAGCCTCGGAGTCCCCAGGGGGGGGGGACCATAAATGCCCCCACCATCTGCCCCTCTCCCGGTGACGACTCAAGATGCCTGGAACCACTGTCTGACTCTCTTCTTCTTCATTTCTGCAACATTCGCGGCCTTTCCTCTAACTTTCGCTCTGTTGAGCACCACCTCTCCTCCTCTAAACCTCACCTTCTTTTTCTAACGGAGACTCAGCTGTCTGAGGCAACTGACAGCAAACCCTTTTCTGTATCCTCCTACTTTCTCTATACTCATTTCAAAGCCAAAGGTGGCTGTTGTGTATATATACGCAACGACTTATCTTGCTCTCGTGTTCCTGAACTTGATTCTTCTGAATTCTCCACACTCTGGCTTCGGCTTTCCTGTCATTCTCTGACTAAATATATCTGTGCTGTTTACTTATCCCCTAATTCTACTGACTATCAAAAATTCTTCGACTATCTTACTTCTACGATGGAACACATTCTATCTATTTCTCCTTTCTCTGAAATCTCCATTCTTGGAGATTTCAATGTTCACCACCACCTTTGGCTCTCCTCTCCTTTCACGGATCCACCTGGTGAACAAGCCTACATCTTTTCTATCCTTAATGACCTAGAGCAGCTTGTACAGCACCCTACCCGTATCCCTGACCGCCTTGGAGATTAGCTCCAACATACTTGACCTCTTCCTCACAACTAATCCTTCTGCTTACTCTGTTAATCTTTTCTCTCCGTTGGGCTCCTCCGATCACAACCTTATTACCTTAACCTGTCCTATCACTCCAGTACGGCCTGTGGACCCTCCAGGGAAACGTCGTCTGTGGCATTTTGGAGCCGCAGACTGGGAGGCCCTCAGGCAGTACTTCTTTGATTTTCCCTGGAATGATTATTGCTTCCATGGCCGTGAGCCATCTGAGTGTGCCATGCGCATTACGGAGGTTATTCTCTCGGGCATGGAAGCATACATTCCTTTCTCATATCCTTTGACTAATGCAAGAAAGCCTTGGTTTAATCACGCTTGTTCTAATGCTGTCCGCAACAAGGAGAGGGCCTACAAAAGGTACCGGAGCCAACCCACCCCTGAATCACATCATCTTTACGTTTCTGCCCGGAATCATGCTAAGTCTGTTCTTCGCTCTACTAAAAATAATTTCATCCATACTAAATGCTCTCAACTCTCCAAATCGAATTCTTCCCGCTCCTTCTGGCATCTTGCCAAAAATCTTTCTAACAACTTTACCTCATCATCCTTCCCTCCTCTTTTCTACTCTGATGGTTCTGTAGCTATTTCTTCTACTGATAAAGCAGATCTCTTCGCACAGACTTTCTCCTCCAATTCTACCTTAGACGATTCCGGTGCTGTTCCTCCATCACTTCCCCCCTCTGACTTCCTCATGGCTGACATTAAAATTTCTTCAGTTGATGTATTTTCTGCCATCACTGGCCTCAGTACTAACAAGGCATATGGGCCTGATGGGGTCCCTCCTGTTGTTCTCAAGAACTGTGCTTCTGTGCTTACACCCTGCCTAGGCAAACTCTTTCGTCTTTGTCTGTCAACTTGTACCTTTCCTTCTTGCTGGAAGTTTGCTCTCATTCAGCCAGTCCCAAAGAAGGGTGACCACTCCCAACCCTCCAACTATCGTCCAATTGCTTTAACGTCCTGTATTTCAAAAGTTTTCGAGTCAATTCTTAATAGAAAAATTTTAAGGCATCTTTCCTATCACAACCTTCTTTCCGATCGTCAGTATGGGTTCCGTCAGGGACGCTCCACTGGCGATCTTCTCACCTACCTTTCAGACTCCTGGTCATCCTCCTTTCGGGACTTTGGCGAAAGCTTTGCCATTGCACTTGACATCTCAAAGGCTTTCGATCGAGTCTGGCATAAATCTTTAATTTCCAAACTGCCCTCCTACGGTTTCTATCCTTCTATCTGTGCCTTCATCGCTAGCTTCCTTTCTGGTCGTTCTATAGCCACTGTTATAGACGGCCATCGTTCTTCTCCTAGATCTATCAACAGTGGTGTTCCTCAGGGCTCTGTCCTCTCACCAACTCTCTTCCTTTTATTCATCAATGATCTTCTAAGCTGTACATCTAACCCTATCCACTCTTACGCTGATGACTCCACCCTTCACCTTTCCATTCGGTTCCCGCAACGCCCATCTCAACAGTTACTTCAACAAACAAGGGATGAGGCTATGGCACACCTAATGTCTGACTTGGCTCGTATCTCTGACTGGGGTAAAAATAATATGGTTGTCTTTAATGCATCTAAGACTCAGTTCTTACACCTTTCAACCCGACAAAATCTTCCACAGGTATACCCACTAATGTTTAATAATATTCAGCTTAATCCTGCATCATCCTTGAACATGCTTGGGGTTTCATTTACTCGGGACTTATCTTGGAAAGATCATATTACATCTCTTGTAAAATCTGCTTCCAAGAGATTGGGTGTGCTAAGCCGACTCCGCTCTTTCTTTACCCCTGCGCAATTGTTGACTCTATACAGGGGTTTTATCCGCCCCTGTGTGGAGTACAACTCTCATGTGTGGGGAGGCTCCCCTCATACAGCTCTTCTCAATAGGGTGGAGTCAAAGGCTTTTCGTCTCATTAACTCTCCTCCTCTTACTGACTCCCTTCAACCTCTGTCTCTTCGCCGCACTGTTGCATCTTTATCTCTTTTCTATCGCTACTTTAATGGTCACTGCTCCTCTGAACTGTCTGCTTGCACTCCTCCACCCCTACGACGGGCGCGTAGCACCCGTCTGGCAGCAGACTCTCATCCTTTTTCTGTCCAACTCTCTAATGCAAGAATTAACCGTTACTCCCAGTCTTTCATTTATGCAACAGGTCAACTCTGGAACTGTCTCCCTCTGTCTGTATTTCCTGTTGCCTATGATCTCCAGTCTTTCAAACGCAGTGTGTCCAGGCATCTCAAAATGATCGGATCTTGAATTTGGCTCTATATTGTATTTTGTTTTTCTATTGGAGGGAACTGTTACTGCGGGCTCATGGCCTTTGGTTCCTTCTTCCTCGCATAAAAAAAAAAAAAAAAAAGTTCTGTCGTAAAATAGATAAAATTGGAGACAGCACTAAGAAAAGA
>NC_136983.1:43387756-43392756 GCF_032717465.1 Coenobita brevimanus | reverse complement strand
CATCACTTGTCAATTCAGGTCCCTTTTTTCTTGCGTCCTCCTGTGCAGAGTCAATCTATAGTCGGCCTTTCCCACATACTTTCTCTGTCCAACTCTCTAATGCAAGAGTTAACCGTTACTTCGAGTCCTTAATGTATGCAACAGGTCAGCTCTGGAACTGTCTCCTTCTGTCTGTATTTCCTACTTCCTATGATCGCCAGTCTTTCAAACGCAGTGTGTCCAGGCATCTCGAAATGAACGGATCTTGAATTTGGCTCTCTCTTTTTTTTTCTTTTTTTTTTCTTGGAAGGAACGGTTTGCGGGCTCCTGGCCTTTGGTTCCTTCTTCCTTATATTAAAAAAAAAAAATACCTTCTTAGTTATCCATCTTTCTTCTTTCTAAATCCTAACTACATATTCTCAGGCTCCTGTGGCTCCTTCTCTGTTGGCTCAAATAATCTCGCATTACCTAGAGTCGATCATAGTTCCGTCGGGTAAGGCAGCTCCCTAACACCTCTTCCTTAGCGATTTATTTTTGGATATGGGTGGTTAATATCCCTTTGTACGTTATTTATGCAGAGTATGGCGATGCTGGAATGACTTATGCAACACAAGAGGACAGTAAGGTGTAATAAGCAAAATAAATCGCTTATGAAAAGGCGTTAGGGAGCTTCCTTAACCAACGTGAATGCAGGCCTAGGATCAGTCTCCACCTATACTCTGTCCACTTTAGTTGGCGAAAAAGTGCTACCTCTCCATCTTGAATTCTGAGATGCAAGAAGAGATCAACACAGGCGCTAGTCACAAAGAAGTGCTATGGGAAGGGTGCAGGGCCGGAGGACTGTCCTTTTCTGCCACTGACGTACGTGGAATAAACCGCCAAAGGACGGAAATCACGGCCAGGTTAAAATGAAAACACTACAGAATGAACACTCTCAGGCTCCGTTAACTTTCAGAAAAATGGAGCATCAAATGGAACTAAATACATGAGTTGTCTCAAGCATGTAAAGGTTAATGGTTCCAGTATTAACACTCTCAGGCTTCTATACCTCACGTTCAGTTGCTATAATCGTGTGACGTCAGGTGATCAGAATTTCCTTGAGCTGCCCCGACGCTGAGAGGGGTGTTCTTGCGTACCGTATCTCTCAGCTTTTAACTTTACCATCCTTCCCGCGTCTGCTGTCTTGGATGATGATGATGATGATGATGATGATAATAATAATAACAACACTACTACTACTACTACTAACAACAACAATAATAATAATAATAATAATAATAATAATAATAATAATAATAATAATAATAATAATAATAATGATAATAACAATAATAATAATAATAATGTAAGAAAATGTATAAACGATGTCCTGGGCCTGGGGGGAGGGTGGCTGAATGACAAGGCACATTCTGAGGGAAGTGAAGAAATTAAAAAAAAAATAATAATAATAATAATAATAAAAAAAAAAGCCTGACTCAAATCCTGTTTACAGTCTGAAGGGTTAAGTCTGAGGAAGATAGGAGGAGGACAGGGCAGTGAGACAGAAGACAGTGACAGGAGACAGCGGTATGGTGTGGTTGGATAGGGCAATGAAATAGGAGACAGTGACAGGAGACAGCGGTATGGTGTAGGCTGGATAGGACAGTGAATAGGAGACAGTGACAGGAGACAGTGGTATGGTGTAAGATGGACAGGGCAGTGAAATAGGAGACAGTGACAGGAGACAGCGGTATGGTGTAGGCTGGATAGGGCAGTGAGACAGGAGACAGTGACAGGAGACAGCGGTATGGTGTAGGTTGGATAGGGCAGTGAAATAGGAGACAGTGACAGGAGACAGTGTTATGGTGTAAGATGGACAGGGTAGTGAAATAGGAGACAGTGACAGGAGACAGTGTTATGGTGTAGGTTGGATAGGGTAGTGAAATAGGAGACAGTGACAGGAGACAGTGTTATGGTGTGGGTTGGATAGGGCAGTGAAATAGGAGACAGCGACAGGAGACAAGTGACAGGAGACAGCGACAGGAGACAGATACGAGGAACAGACGATGAGACAGAAGATGGCAGTAACAGACAGTAGAAGGTATTTTTTTTTTTTTTCATTTTTGGGATTGGCGTTACCTGTGAGTGTCCATCATACAAACTCAGTGGCAATCAGTGGAGCTCGAACCCTCGACAGGAGCGACCCCCAAACGTGAGGCCAGTACCAAACCGACCGAGCCACCGAGGCGCCCTGATTACAATTCATCCTCATTCCTGTCCCCCCCACCTCCATTCTATTATTTTTTTTTTTTGGGGGGGGGTGGATCCTGAACACACCCACTGAGTTACCTCCCCTCCCCTCCCCTCCTTCCTTCTCTGCATGACTTTCCTCCTCACTCCCTCTCCCTTCTTACTTCCCTCCCTCTCCGTCTTCTCTTGTTACCTCCCTCCTTCACTTCTCTCTCCCCCTCTCCTCTCTTTCCTCCTCCCTTAGTTCCCTCCCTTCCTCCCTCCCTCACTCCCTGTTCTCTCTCCCCTATCCTCTCTACCCCTCCTTCCCTCCCCCTTTCTTCCTCTTCATCTTTTCCTTCTTCCGTCTGCTTCTCCTCCTCCCTCCCCCTCCTAAATGAGAGAGAGAGAGAGAGAGAGAGAGAGAGAGAGAGAGAGAGATTAGAGCATCATCAAAACAAAAGTACCATCATAGATCATTTTTCAGAATTGATCGTCTCTTATACCTAATTGTTTCGCTTCAAAAGTCCACCTATACTTTTAAAATCATTGTTCTGCCGTGGAAATAAACAGATTCACTTCAGAACGATACATTATGAAACAGTGAACAATACCATCCAACATTCACTATGGTTTTCTGAGGAGTAACCCAAATTTCTCACATCATTACGTGTAAGTTCCATAATCATTCGACCAAAGCAAAGGATATTTTTCGAAGTTCTGTCTCCTCCCTCCCTTTTCCTTCTCTCTCTCCTCCCTCCCTTTTCTCTCTCCCTCCTTCCTCCCCTTTTCTTTCTCTCCCTCCTTCCTCCCTCTTTCTTTCCCCTTCCTCCCTCCCTACTTCTCGCCCTTTCCTCCTCTTTTTCTCTCCCTCCTCCCTCCTTGATTCTCTACTCCTCTTTCCTCCCTTTTTTCTCTTCCCTCCTTCCTCCCTCCTTCTCTCCCCTCCTCCCTCCCCCTCCCCCTTCCCCTCCCTCTACGCACCTATTTCTTATGCATCCCTTTCTCTCTCAGGGCATCTAACCTCCCTTCACTCCCTGCCTCTCTCTCTCTCTCTCTCTCTCTCTCTCTCTCTCTCTCTCTCTCTCTCTCCTTTTTCTTCTTCTCCTCCTCCTCCTCCTCTTCCTCCTCCTCCTCCTCTTCCTCCTGCTCTTGGTTACATGGCATTAGCTCGCCAGAGAGAGAGAGAGAGAGAGTCATCATGCCCTTATTTGTCCCTACGCCAATTACCCTGTTAAATAAGAGAGAGAGAGAGAGAGAGAGAGAGAGAGAGAGAGAGAGAGAGAGAGAGAGAGAGAATGTCCATCTCCTCAAAGTGTAAAATCAATCAGGCACTTCTTTACATACGCTTACCTGTAAATCCTAATCCTTTGAGCCCTGGGATTTATTTGTATTTAATCCTCGCAATCCCCAGACGATTTTCCTCAGCTTAAGACAGGCTTCTCAGACTTTTAATACAGTCATACAGTCATGTGGAGAGAATGTAGAATGAAAGACTGACTAAGAGGGTGTATGTAGGTGAAGTGGAGGGAGGGAGAGGGAGGGGGAGACTGAGGATGAGGTGGAGGGATGGAATTGAGAGGTATATGAGGGAGAGGGGGAGTGAACTGGGGGAAGGGCAGTCAAATGCTGGGTGACAGAGCGACTTGGAGGCGTTTTGTCTGTGGCCACTCTTTGGGGACTAGAGCGTCGGGCTATAGATAGACAGATAGACAGATAATAAACCCCTTCAGTCCGAAAATCCCTCTAGGCTGAATGAAATCGTCTAAATTCGAAAAAATTAATATATTTTTAACAAGTAAACGGGGGAAGGAAAAATAAATAAATAAATAAAAAATCCATATACCAAATTACAGACGTCCTCCATGCATAAAAAAATAAAATAAAAATCTATAACAATTGACTTGAACTTCTGTAGGTTGAAGCTCGGGAGAAATTAATTTGGGGGAAAAAAACACCAAAGAGAAGGTTAAAATATTGATAGGATGAGTCTGGGACGTGCGTTGTATCTGAACACGCTTATTTAATGGCTATGTTAAGGCCTGGGAGGATCAAGGCTGTGTTAATTTATGATATGTGAGGCTGGGTGGAGGCAGGAGAATGTGAGATGTGCCAGGCAGAGCGAGGGGGCTGTGTGTGTGTGTGTGTGTGTGTGTGTGTGTGTGTGTGTGTGTGTGTGTGTGTGTGTGTGTGTGTGTGTGTGTGACGGAAGACACAATGAAGCTTAGCACAGTGAGGTGAGGCTGAGATGAAGTGAATGTACATCAAGTGAGGCAGGGAGAGGTGCATTCTGAAGTGGAAGTGAGAAAGTGGCATAAACACACGAACAAGAAGGGCACAAGAAGGCATGAAAGAGCACACACAGACCGCTACATCCTTACCCTATTACCTTGCCAGTCAACCGAATGTTCTCAAAAATCGAATTAATTTATCCTTGCTTGACCCTCAAACCTTCCACCATTTTTCTTTTTTCTGAATCGAATAAAAACTGAGTTCATATTTCCGTCACCTAAATCCATGGCTTTTTTTTTTTTTTTTTTTTTTTTTTTTTTGGCAGATTTCATGACTTTTGTTTGATGGTTCTTAGTAATTAATTAAGATTTAAATTCCATCCAGCAGAAGGGGAGAGGATGGAGAACGAGAGACTAACGAGGAGTGTGTATGTGATTGAGGTGGAGGGAGGCGAGAGAGGGAGGGGGAGGCCAAGGATGAGATGGAGGGGAAGAGGAGGCCAAGGATGAGATGTAGGGATGGAATGCAGAGATGTGTGAGAGAGGAGGGTGTGAGTTGGGAGCAGGGCAGTGAAATGACGG
>NC_136983.1:43377756-43382756 GCF_032717465.1 Coenobita brevimanus | reverse complement strand
TGGGGCAGGGGGGAAAAACTGGTGTGGCGGTGTAGTTATCCCCCAACACCTTCACTACTAGAGAGAGGCATGAAGGTGAAGGAATAGATTGGAAGTTGCAGAAAATGAATAAATAAGTAAATAAATAATGATGATGATGATGATGATGATGATCATCATCATCATCATCATCATAATCATATAATAATAATAATAATAATAAAAACTAGGAAGCACTCACAGAACGCATACCTCCGCCAATGCCATTAAAAAGGATCCGGATCCGTGGAGATATTGTGTGGAATACATAAGATCCGGATCCGCCCCCAAATTTAACCAATTGTTCCTTGACCCATGGCACACCCTTCCACAAAATTTTATTGAAGTTCATTGACAACTTTGAGATATTATACATATTATCCGGATCCGGTTCCGGATCCGCCCCAAAATTTAAACTTCTTTCTTGGCCCATGGCCCACCCTTCCACCAAATTTCATTGAAATCCATTTAGAACTTTTGGAGATATCGTGTGGACAAACAGACAGGCAGACAAACATAGGTGAATACATAACTATCTCCAACTTCGTTGACGGAGGGAATAATGATGATGATGATGATCAGAATGATGATGATGACGATGACAGTACTGCTAGTATTACAGCTACTAAGACTGCTGCTACTACTACTACTACTACTACTACTACTACAAAAATCATAATAATAAGAACAACCACAACACTACTAATAACAAAACTCACCATACTGACGGGAAATTTCCATAAACTATCTATCTACCTATATACCTAGGCTGCTTCCCCCAAGGAAAGGGAGGTAGCCGAGACAGGACGACACACTCCCCATTTACTCATCCATTCAAACACATTCATTCGCATCTTAGCCCCAAAGGGGAGAACGGACAGATCCTCACCGCACCACACCGCACAAGGGTCAACTGCGCATTGCAATCAATGACATCCGCAACAGGGCCCGACAGCAGAGCTGGTTTACCCCTGCCACATCATAATAGACCCATCCTCTTACCCGCACCCGACTTGACTAGCTGATCAGACCAAATGCGGGAGAATATCCCCTCAGGGCTGCGTCACCACTTATTCATTCACAATTTCTCTCCATATATTTCTGTCACGCACAGCCACTCTTCCTTGCTCAACAGACATCCCTCTCGCATCCAGCGCTCTCTTCACACTGTCCATCCATCCTATTCATGGTCTTCCTCTCAGCCTTACACCTCTCACATCAGATCTAGTTATCTTTTTCACCAATCGCTCATTATCCATTCTCTCCATATGCCCACACCATTGCAACACTCTCTGCTCAACTCTACCAGCTATCTCCCGAACAACTCCAGTTCTCCTTCGCACTTCATCATTTCGTACTCGATCCATACGCGTTACTCCACACATACTCCTCAGACACCTCATCTCCATTACATTCAAACTTTTCCTCTCTGCTACACCCATATTCCATGTTTCAGCCCCATATAACGCAGTCGGTACCACAACACCCTCATACAGCCTTCTCTTTACGTCCATTCTAAGCGAACGACATCTAAACACTTTTTTCATTCCCCCCAGCACCTTTCCTACTTCATTTACTCTAAACTTCACTTCTGCATCTATTCTTCCATCTACAGCAACATGTGACCCTAGATATTTAAAACACTCTACCTCCTCAAGCAACTCACCATTCAAAACTATATTCATCCCCCTACCATCTATCAACCTCGTACACTTCATCACTTTACTCTTATTCTCATTTACTTTCAATTTCCTCCTTTCACACACCCTTCCAAACTCCTCTACCAACTGTCTCAATCTCTCCTCGGAATCAGTCACCAGTGTAGTATCATCTGCAAACAGCAGCTGCTTCAGATTCCACTCTCCACCATCAACATTCACCAGACTCAGACCTCCACCTAAAATTCTTGCATTCACCTCCCTTACAACACCATCCATGTAAATATTAAACAACCAAGGCGACATCACACATCCCTGTCGCAGACCCACTCTCACGGGAAACCAATCACTCACAGCATTTCCCACTCTTACACACGCTCTACTATTTACATAAAAACTTTTCACCCCTTTTAGTAACCTACCATCAAGTCCATACAATCTTAAAACAGTCCACAAAGCCTCCCTATCAATTCTATCATACGCTTTCTCTAAATCCATAAATGCCCAAAACACATCCTTGCCTTTCGCTAAATACTTTTCACACACTTGTCTCACAGCAAACACCTGATCCACGCATTCCCTCCCTCTCCTAAAGCCACACTGCTCATCACCAATCACTCCCTCTGTACCCTCTCTAACTCTCATAATTAACACTCTACCATAGAGTACACTTTACCCACAACACTCAACAGACTTATACCCCTAAAGCTAGTACATTCATACTTATCACCCTTGCCTTTACACAACGGGACCACACAAGCACTTGCCCAGTCAATTGGCACCATACCTTTCACAAAGCACACATTCAACAATCTTACTAACCAGTCAACAATAGTCACTCCACCACCCTTCAGGCATTCCACAGCACACCCATCCATACCTGCAGCTTTCCCTGTTTTCATCTCCTTTACTGCCTTCTCCACTTCCTCTTTCGTGATCAAAGAATCATTCAATTCTCCCAACACATTTATTCCTTGCACCCTTCCATCCGCTACAATCTCAGCCACCCTTTCCTCCTCTACATTTAACAATCTTTCAAAATACTCTGCCCATCTCTTCCTTTTGTGTGTGTGTGTGTGTGTGTGTGTGTGTGTGTCCGACCCCGGGCATAGGCTTCACAGCCTGCTATCAAGGCCCAGCAGTCCTCCTGCATACCATACACCTCACATGTCACCACTTCGGCGCTAACACCCACCGTCCATATTGAATACATGCTAGGGCTGTCTCATACAGGACTGGTGTATTGGTATTAGTGGGGGCATTTTTACGACATGTCGGCGGGTCTTCTGGTAGATCAGTAAAGCCTGATTTAATGAAATTCAAATCCTTAAACTGTTCCCTGCCCCAGCTGGGATTCGAACCTGGGTCCATTAGGACTGCAAGCCACCTCTCTACCGATTGAGCCACCTTACTGCATCCATCTCGATTAACGTCCTTCCATCCTCTGCTTTTACTCGTTCTTCCTTCCCAGACTCTCCCTTTCGCACCCTTTTCACCTCCTTCCAAAACATTTTCTTATTCTGTTGAAAATTCTCTGTCAGCCGCTTACCACACCTCTCATCTGCTGCCACTTTAGCATCACGCACAGCCCTTCTCGCTCTATTCCTCTTTTCCTTATACCTTTCATATGACATCTCATCCTTCCTCTGCAGCCACACTTCATATGCACGTCTCTTCTCAGCCACAGCCATACTTACTTCCTCGCACCACCATTCACTTCCTTTTCTTACACCACCACCCACGCGTCTCACACCACACATCTCTTCTGCATGCCCCACCACAGCACGCTTAAACAACTGCCATTTCACAATACTCTCTTTAAGAAGAAAAAAAAAACTAAGGACAGCGAAGATAAAAAAAAAAAAAAAAAAAAAAAAAAGGTGTCCCGGCAGTGAAAGGAAGCTATTTCTTTCTCCCTTCTTCAAGAGGTATTAATAAAGATAAAGAAAAAAAAGCAAGTGTTATGAGAAATAAAGATACTGTAGAGAGAGGGGTATGGGAGTTGCTTCTGAGATGGTAACTGTTTGATAAGTGACCAATAAAGGAGAGTCCACCAATAAAGGACAGTTCACTAGTAAAGGACGGTTCACCAATGTCAGTTCACCAATAAAGGACAGTATGGACACTTCATCAATAAAGGACAGTACGGACACTTCACCAATAAAGGACAGTATGGACACTTCATCAATAAAGAACTGTATGGACACTTCATCAATAAAGGACAGTACGGACACTTCATCAATAAAGGACAGTATGGACACTTCATCAATAAAGGACAGTATGGACACTTCATCAATAAAGGACAGTATGGACACTTCACCAATAAAGGACAGTACGGACACTTCATCAATAAAGGACAGTATGGACACTTCACCAATAAAGGACAGTATGGACACTTCATCAATAAAGGACAGTATGGACACTTCATCAATAAAGGACAGTATGGACACTTCACCAATAAAGGACAGTATGGACACTTCATCAATAAAGGACAGTATGGACACTTCATCAATAAAGGACAGTACGGACACTTCACCAATAAAGGACAGTATGGACACTTCATCAATAAAGAACTGTATGGACACTTCATCAATAAAGGACAGTACGGACACTTCATCAATAAAGGACAGTATGGACACTTCATCAATAAAGGACAGTATGGACACTTCATCAATAAAGGACAGTATGGACACTTCACCAATAAAGGACAGTATGGACACTTCATCAATAAAGGACAGTATGGACACTTCACCAATAAAGGACAGTATGGACACTTCATCAATAAAGGACAGTATGGACACTTCACCAATAAAGGACAGTATGGACACTTCACCAATAAAGGACAGTATGGACACTTCATCAATAAAGGACAGTATGGACACTTCACCAATAAAGGACAGTATGGACACTTCACCAATAAAGGACAGTATGGACACTTCATCAATAAAGGACAGTATGGACACTTCACCAATAAAGGACAGTATGGACACTTCACCAATAAAGGACAGTATGGACACTTCATCAATAAAGGACAGTATGGACACTTCACCAATAAAGGACAGTATGGACACTTCATCAATAAAGGACAGTATGGACACTTCACCAATAAAGGACAGTATGGACACTTCACCAATAAAGGACAGTATGGACACTTCACCAATAAAGGACAGTATGGACACTTCATCAATAAAGGACAGTACGGACACTTCACCAATAAAGGACAGTATGGACACTTCACCAATAAAGGACAGTATGGACACTTCATCAATAAAGGACAGTTCAATAAAAGACATTACACCAATAAAGGTCAGCCATAAAGTTGAA
>NC_136983.1:43370256-43372756 GCF_032717465.1 Coenobita brevimanus | reverse complement strand
GAGCCAACACGGTGCGCACATGTGCAAGCATATGAATGGATGTACCTGTACGTTAGCACCCTTTCGCAATGGCTGGTGAGTGTGTCTTTCATTTCTCTCTCTTTCTCTCTCTCTCTCTCTCTCTCTCTCCAGCTGAAAAGAATGCTAGCACTCAGAGGCTTCACAGACTGTATCGAGTAATCTTTTTTTTTTTCTTTTTATTCACCTAGCAAGTTTATTTAGGGTAATCCCAGGAGGTCTTTTCAGCTGAGGGAAATCCTGGCAGTCAAAGAGTGAAATCTGTGCTGTGTCTTGAGTATTAATCTTAGAACTATGGCACACATAATCAGAAAACAGGCACGTTAATATCGCGCCAACTATGCTTCAGTGAAAATAGTTATATCACAACCACCACCACCACCACCACCACCACCACCACCACCACCAAGTAACAATAATAATAACTCGAAAGCACTCAGACAGCGCATACCTCCGCCAATGCCAGATTTGGATCCAGATCCGCCCAAAAGTCTAATCAATTCTCTCTTGGCCCATGGTCCACCCTTCCACAAAATTTCAATGAAATTTATTGAGAACCTATGTTGTGCGGGATACACTGGATCCGGATAAGGATCCAGATCCGTTCCAAAGTTCATTTAATTCTTTCTTGGAGCATGGCCCACCCTTCCGCAAAAGTTCACTGAAATTCACTGAGAACTTTTGGAGAAATCGTGTGGACAAATAAACATTAGTGAATACATAACCTCCTCCGACTTCGTTGGCGGAGGTACTACTACTACTACTAGTAGTAATAATAATAATGATAATAATAATAATAATAATAATAATAATAATGAAACGCTGGTCATTTACTCATTCCGTGCATCCATCCAGCACTTGATGACCGCACAAAGAACCACAACATTCTCCCCAATCAGGCCTTACCTCACCACTCTTGTGTAACTCAGCACTCCCCCTCCCTCCCGCCTCACCCCTTCTCCCAGCCCTAGCAACTCAGTAAACCCCCTCCTTCCTTCCTCACCGCCTCACCCCGCCCTGAAAGCCAACATGAACCCTGGCGCCGGGCGTACTGATCATGACCTTGTCGGTAAATACAGACCGCGGAACGTCAAGGCGCCATTGTTAAGTCGTGTTGTCAAAAGTCAGGCCTACCTTGTTTGGTGCTGTGATGACTAGGATGAACACTGTGAATTTAACGCTGGCTGTCTCAAGCCCTTCGCCCGCACTGTCTTGCCTTTCATATTTTTCACTCCTCCCCACACTACAGAGAGTACACTTCCTTCTCATCCTCTTCTGTAATCCGTCTCACACTGCTCTCACATAAAAAATAACTCCTGTAACACCATCCACAACCACAACGGGGAGAAAACTGTCGACGAACATTTCCTCATGACTGTCATCTGCATCTTGTTTTAAGCGTGTGACTTTATTCCAACTACCTCCATAGAATTTCCCCCAGCTTAAGAGAGACCCCTTCTGGAGTTGGAATTAATCTTCTCAACGTCATGGTATCTTTCACAGCTTACGTTATCTACCACCAGACGATTTCTCTCAGCCTGGGAGACTTAAGACGATCTTCTGTGGTGAAAGATGTCTATTACTCTTAGCAAAATAGTCAACGGGGCTTCAGAATAGATCATGATTTTCTCTAGCTGAACGGGTCCAAAGAACACTATTTACTTTACTATTGCAGTCTCTAAGTAACAAAGTAAGCCTGGACAAGAAACTGAAATGAAAAGCTGGGTAATAGCGTAGTCTCTTTTTTGGAATGTAAAGCTGGGTAGAAGCTTAGAGTCTCTTTTTAATCTTATCAAAGTCGTATACATTGCAAGTCTTAACCTCCAGTGGGTCTGCCTCTGCCTCCGTCCAGCGTAATTCAGAATACCAACGGGGAAGATAAAGATGCGAGAGGCTTTGCTCCGGCTGTGGATTTTCGCAGTCTGATGATGATGACGATTATGATGACGTGTGGGATAGCAGTGAAGGCGATGATGATGATGATGTTGCTGTTGCTGCTGTTGATGATGATGATGATGATGATGATGAAGATGATGATAATGATGATAACTGTAAACATATGAGCTCCACTAAACTTACTTCAACCATGTATAATATTCAACTGACTCCACAAAATTCCACTGAAATCTATCAACAACTTTTTGCGATATCTCACGGACAAACAAAAGACAAACAAACAAACACGGGTGAATGCATAACCTCCCCTAATTCCGTGGCGGGGGTAATAACAAGTTCAGTCCATTGGTTACATAATTATTAGCCCTTTCCCAAGCCAATACACACGGAACAGCAACCTTCACATACCTTCACCTCTTCACTACGATGATCCCTTTCCCCAGTTTATTCTTGCAATCTCCAGGCGATTTTAGGGAGCTTGGAGGACACCTGGAGTAAAGAAGGCGGTAGTGACGGCCACTAGAATAAAAAAAAAAAAAAAATCAATCAATCAATCAAATCAAATGAAAACTATAAAAGCATCCCC
>NC_136983.1:43352756-43367756 GCF_032717465.1 Coenobita brevimanus | reverse complement strand
TTTCAAATTAGAACTGGTGCTTCCTCCTGTTACCTGCGAGGCCAACAGGTCTATAAGTGTTACGCCTGAGGATCTTTTTTTTTCTCTTTCTCTCCCTCCAAGGAAAGTTAGAGTATCTGTTCTTGAAGAGCTCTGAGCAATGTTTTTTTTCTTTTTTTTTTTTTTTAGTTGCTCAGCTTGAAATTTTGGGTTGATTTAACATGCTACCTGTCGAACTGACTATTAGGTGATTTTCAGTTTCGGTTTTGAGAAGGTATTTTAGCAGCTTCCTTATTCAATACAGAGTTGCTCAGCTTGAAATTCTGAGATGATTTGGCGTGTCAGCTGTTGCACTAGTTGATGTACAGTATCGCCGAAGGTCTGTGTTGATAGTCTCTGCTTGTTTGTACCTCGAATTATTATTTCTCTCTCTCTCTCTCTCTCTCTCTCTCTCTCTCACTGGATTACTTATCTTCTTTGCTTCTATCCATCTGCCTGTCTATGTATTACTTACTGTATCAATCAGCCTACTTATCTACTAATCAGTCTATCTGTCTGTCTGAAAAAAAAAAAAAAATCCCTTCACATCACTTGTTTAATAGTTCAAATCAGCTTTTTTGGAAAGTTTATGTCTCTGTATAAGTATGACTTTCCTACCTATGATCGTATATTAACAAGTCTCTGTCTTACCTTATCTATCTATCCATCTATCTACCTGCCTATCTATCTATCTATCTATCTAGCTATCTCTCAATCTATCTCTACAGACACACCCCTCCCCGTCTCGTGAGAGTGACAGGGGTAGGCTAGGTCATTTTCCCCTGTGGATTACTTCTTACAGTAGCGTTGAATTTCCCTACCTGTATTATGACTTACTGGAACACTGAGGTTTACTTTCTGCATATCTCTTGGTTCAAAATTATTATAACGATGCATATCCGAAACTTATCTCTCTCTCTCTCTCTCTCTCTCTCTCTCTCTCTCTCTCTCTGCACCTATGGCCAGACACCTAATTTCGATGGTGCATCTGGAAAACCCGTATTCTGGGAAGTTTTTTGCCTGTAATCACATGACACCTTCACCATCATAGTGTTCTTCATGCCCAGACACGGATAGACAACTGATATTTTATTTGGTAGTAAAGATATTAAAGTTCTGCCGACGGGTGCCTTCTCTTGGTGATTCCAGTATAAATATGCAGGAAATTAATGGCTATGCAAACTTCCCTGCTCTCCCTCCCTATCCCCCAAAAGGACGATGGTGGACTGCAAGAGATAGCTTTGGCCTGCAGTCCACTGGGCACATATCTTGGTAAGCCTGAGACCACAACAGCAACAGCCTCAAGAGTCCCCATCCAACAGCGCAATTAGGGACCTGGATGGATCATTGATTACTGAGGATCTTATTGAATGGGAGGATTAGGACTTAGAAAAAAAACTTATTCCTTGTCTCAATGACCATCATGCATTCAACAGACATTAAGTAAGTCTTCTCCTTCTCCATCTCCTCCTCCTCTTCCTCCTCCTCCGCCTCCTCCTTCTTTTTCTTCTTCTTTTCCTCCTCCTCCCCTCTTCCTCCTCCTTCTTCTTTTTTTTTCTTCTTCTTCTCCTCCTCCTCTTCCTTCTCCTCCTCCTCCTCCTCCTCCTCCTCCTCTTCCTTCTCCTCCTCCTCCTCCTTAATAAACCCCTTCAGTATGAGGCCTTATCAAAGCAGAATAAAATCGTGTTTTAAAAAGTGAGTTGGATTAAATTCACATGAGGGTATCTTAAGTGTTGTGGAGATGGCAGAGTCTGCTGGTGTGGGGGTGGGTGTGGCAGTGGGAGAATTTATGCAGCAAGGCAGACATTGATAACGCTAGAACGCCCTACTTAGTGCAAGGGAGGTGCTGTATAAGAACTACCTTGTTTATTTACTTATTTCCTTGTTGTACCCTTGATTTTAATTCCAGGAGAGACAAGCAGAAGGAATGCTACATCACCCCCTATGCCTCGTTCATCCTGCTTAAACAAAAGTGGGCTTTGAACAGGGACGTATCCAAGTATGCGTCTGTATATCTGTGTATCTGGATTTTGTCACACCTAGATGCAGTAGTTACATAAATAAATAGATAAATAGACAGACAGACAGATAGATAAATAGACAGATAGATAGATAGACAGACACAGACAGATGGATAGACAGATACAGACAGACAGATAGATAAATAGACAGATAGATAGACAGACAGACACAGACAGATGGATAGATAGATACAGACAGACAGACAGATAGACTGACAGATGGATATATATAGACAGGTGGACGGATGGATGGATAGATGGGTAGATGGATAGATAGACCGACAGACAGACAGACAGACAGACAGACAGTATAGATAGATAGATAGATACAGACAGATGAATGGATAGATGGATGGATGGATGGATGGGTAGATGGATGGATGGATGAATGGATGGATGGATGGATGGATGGATGAATGGATGGATGGATGGATGGGTAGATGGATGGATGGATGAATGGATGGGTAGATGGACAGACAGACAGACAGTATAAACAGATAGATAGATACAGACAGAGATAGATGGATGGATGGATGGGATAGATATAGATAGATAGATTGATAGACAGACAGATAGATAGACAGGTACGAGTTTTCCAGTGCCTGTCATGCTGAGTAATGATACTGGAAGACAGAATGTAATGCAAGTATTCTTTCTTTATTTTTATTATTATTGACACCACTCTCACTGCCTTCACACACACACACACACACACACACACACTATCTCTCTCTCTCTCTCTCTCTCTCTCTCTCTCTCTCTCTCTCTCTCACACACACACACACACACACACACACACACAAGACACACGCTCTCTCTCTCTCTCTCTCTCTCTCTCAAACGCTGAGCTATTAACACTATATTATCAGTGCAACACGGTGCTAGTCACGAGGAAGAGCCATGGGAAGGATATAGAGCAGCAGCAAAACTGGCTATAAAGTACGACATTTCCGCTGTGTTAAAGTGAAATACTGCATCACTCAAGGGGTTGAAGACTCTTATATCTATCGCTCTAGTTCAAGAAGTCTATCGCTAAAATAACAGTAACGACCAGGAAGCACACAGAGAGCGCATACCTCCGCCACTGCCACTGTCATTAAAAAGGATCCAGATCCGGATGTGGATCCGACCCAAAATCTATTTAATTCTTTCTTGGTCCATGGCCCACATTTCCATAACATTTCACTGAAATTCATTGAGAACGTTTGGAGATATTGTGCAGGATACTCCAGATTCGGATCCGGATCCGCCCCCAAATTTAATAATTTCTTCTCTGGCCCATGGCCCACCCTTCCACACAATTTCATCAAAATCCGTGTATAACTTTTTGAGTAATCCTGCTGACAGACAAGCAAACCAACGCGGGGTAAAACATAACCTCCTTGGCAGAGGTAATAACGTCATTGAGTTGAGGGTTAACTAGAGGCGCGCGTACAAAGGTCATTTTCCATGTAGCTCTGGATATTTCTTAACGCCTTCTCTCAAGCGATTTATTAGGCCCACCAGACCACGATACTTCCTTCTATGTTAGTAATAAGACAGGTGAGGAGCACACAGGTAAAATAAATCGCCAAGGAACAGGGGCCACGGCGCCTCCCATACCTCTTCCCTACGACCCAGCCCCAGCGTAGGACTTTCGCGGCGGTGCCCTTGTGACGTCACGGGCCACCGAGGGTATATAAGGCGGACCGCTAGCTGGGGCGTGGCAGTCGTGTTGTGACCGTGACGCGACGCAGACGTCATGAGATTATCGCTCCTGGTAAGCAGTGTTCAAAGTGCAGCCTCGTGATCGTGTCTTAGTGATGTATACACTCCGTCCACTTTAACTTGGCTTGAAGTTGCCACCTCTCCACCTTGAGTGCTGAGTTTTAGCAAGAAATTAAAGCCAGAAAATGGTGCTAGTTCAAAAAATGCTATGGAAAGGATAAACAGCCTCAGTACAATAATAATAAATGGGAAATAAGAAGCAAAATGTCGAAAATCTCCGCCAAGTTAAGGTGGACGAACTATAGAAATATAAGGGTCGCATGGAGCAACTACACCAAAAAAATTATATTTCCAGTCGCATTTTTTTTTTTTTTTATACCGAATTCGCGATGGGAAAGGAAAGTCCTCAATTTTAGACGCTCTGGTAGATATGGGCGTCCACCATGCACTCACGTGATGTAGTGCTATCTTCAGATTACTAAACTGAGTGATGAATCATTGCTCGCCTAATGGGACTCAGAGGCGAGTGACTGGTTATTCATCCCTTAAAATGAAGGAACTCAGTAGCCTAGCCAAGAGCCTCTACGTTCCTGGTGAGGCGATTAAAAAAAAAATTAGCCTGCATCCCATATATCAGCGTGCAGACAGGTGTGATGCAGAGAAACACAGGTGCAATTTATTCTTATCACCTGTTGCAAAAACTAAAAAATAAATAAATAAATAAATAAATAAATAAAAAATAAGAGGCCTGCCTTCCCCCTCGCCATGGAATTTTAAAACGGGCGTCATATTACCTAAGAGTTTTTAAGCACTTTCAACCCGACTTGGACCTTCTTCAATACTGTGGTTTATGTCTCTCTCTCTCTCTCTCTCTCTCTCTCTCTCTCTCTCTCTCTCTCTCTCTTTCTAAATAACCACGATTCACAGCACTACGAAATCAAAATACTGGAGATTCATTTAACAGTCCCACGAAAAGCCATAACAGTCCATTCGTGTTGTGTACTGAACCCCCCATTGCACACTGCACCCTCCATGCAACGCTGTGCAATGCTAGGTTAAGGAATTTCGCTATTGGTGCGCAACGATGTGATTTTGCAACGTCAACTACTCAAGAACGCGCGCGCTTGTTATATCGTTGGCGTGGGGAGTCAGTGGTCGATTGGTCAGCACTTTTAGCATGGAACAGGAAGAACTTGAGGTCGACTCTTGGATTGGTCTGACTTTTACGTGTGGGGAGTCCGTGGTCTATTGGTTAGCACTTTAAGATCGCAAGAGGAAGGGCTTGAGATCGACTTTCGGATCGGTTAGAGAATTTTATACGTGGGTTACCATGATGATGATTTTTTTTTTTAATACTTTCATCGTCTTCATGACCATCGCTGTAGCTCTATTTTCCTAAACATACACACACACACACACACACACACACACACACACACACACATACACACACACACACACACACACACACACACATTCTTACGTATTATATATAGTACAGGATGCAGTCAGCCTTCGTGTGTCCTGCAATTCGTACATACTGTGACGCATATTCTAAGCTGTGAGATTTAGCATTCCAAAAACTGTATAATGAAAGTCGCAAATATGTGAGGTATACCTTCTGTGAGTCTTACTATGAGCTATATAAAGTAAGGGTAGTATACCCCGTAAATTTTATATCATGTCTTAATTATTCTGTAAGCCTTGTTGTATAGTCCGAAATCTGCATATACTGTGAGATATAGATTCTGTAATTCGTGTATTGCTTGAGTTGTTAAGTAAGACTCCTTCTGCAAGCTCTGTATAACCTTTCGTGTCGTGTATGTTTCGATGTGTGTATATTGAGTGCTATAAACACTGCAAGTCGTGACCTGAGGCATGATGAAACGAGGTCAGGTTATACAGTGACTGTGTGATTACGAGTGAGGTGGTTGGACGGGAGAGAGGAGTGTCAGGGAACTGTGTGTGTGTGTGTGTGTGTGTGTGTGTGTGTGTGTGTGTGTGTGTGTGTGTGTAGTACTCAAGTTTACCTCTTCAACTTTGCTTTGCAATATTAGCCAGCAGAGGAAAGTGACAAGTAGAAGAGGTGAAATATTAGCAACATACCAAGCCTCTCTCAGCTTAGCAATATTAGCCAGCAGAGGAAAGTGACAAGTAGAAGAGGTGAAATATCAGCAACATACCAAGCCTCTCTCAGCTTAGCAATATTAGCCAGCAGAGGAAAGTGACAAGTAGAAGAGATGAAATATTAGCAACATACCAAGCCTCTCTCAGCTTAGCAATATTAGCCAGCAGAGGAAAGTGACAAGTAGAAGAGGTGAAATATTAGCAACATACCAAGCCTCTCTCAGCTTAGCAATATTAGCCAGCAGAGGAAAGTGACAAGTAGAAGAGGTAAAATATTAGCAACATACCAAGCCTCTCTCAGCTTAGCAATATTAGCCAGCAGAGGAAAGTGACAAGTAGAAGAGGTGAAATATTAGCAACATACCAAGCCTCTCTCAGCTTAGCAATATTAGCCAGCAGAGGAAAGTGACAAGTAGAAGAGGTGAAATATCAGCAACATACCAAGCCTCTCTCAGCTTAGCAATATTAGCCAGCAGAGGAAAGTGACAAGTAGAAGAGATGAAATATTAGCAACATACCAAGCCTCTCTCAGCTTAGCAATATTAGCCAGCAGAGGAAAGTGACAAGTAGAAGAGGTAAAATATTAGCAACATACCAAGCCTCTCTCAGCTTAGCAATATTAGCCAGCAGAGGAAAGTGACAAGTAGAAGAGGTGAAATATTAAGCAAAACTTTCTCCCCGTCTGTACTGTCTCCGCCTACATGGGATTCAAACCTGAGCGTAAAGTACATGACCTTCACCTCTGATACCGCTACACCACCAGGCACCGCGGAGCCAAAATCATATAAAGGTTTCTAGTATTATCGAAATCTGGTTTAATTTCTTCAAAGGTCACGGTCAACTAAATCAAATATCAGGCAATTTCTTTCGTCTTCGTAAAACCGTTTCTTAATCTTCCGGTGTATGTACGGTACCGATGTTTATCTTTGACCTTTTAAACAACGGGGTGACAATTTAATCTTACGAACACTTATATTATTAACCGATTTAAGCTTACGCGGTTAATTTCACACTTAAAATAATCGTGAGGGACAATGTCAAGTAATTTTTTGAGTTTCGTGTGTACGTTGAGACCAGTTGGATTTGATTTAGAGATTTTGAAATTTAAATGAGTAGTAATTTAAACTGAAGAACATATTTCAAAAATTACTTGATTTATAAGTAAGGTAAATAATGGAGGAGATGGACGATACGATACGATGACCATGCGATACCACGATACGATACTACGATACGAAATGACGATACGATACGATAGTGCAATACGATACGACGATACGATACTACGATACGAAATGACGATACGATACGATAGTGCAATACGATACGACGATACGATGCGACAATGCAATACGACGATACGATACGATAAGACGATACATTACGACGATAGGATACGATACGACGATACGATACCACTACGATACCACGATACTAAACCACGACACGATACGACATACGATATGACACTACAATACAATACGACAATACGATACCAAGACACGATACCACGATACTTGATTACAGCTTCCACAACTTTACTCTTGTTTATTTTCTCTGCCTTTGCCCTGTGTACTTTATTAGAGGGAGAGAGAGAGAGAAAGAAAGAAATACACTAACAGGCAGACAGACAGACGGACAGACAGAAGAGATAGACAAATAGATTAACAAACATAGGCACAGATAGACAGACTGACTGATATAGATAGATAGATAGATAGACATATAGATGGATAGAGACATAGATAGATATATAGACAGACAGACGGACAGACAGACACTCTGACTGATATAGATAGATAGACAGATAGATACAGACAGACAGACGGAGAGATAGACAGATGGACAGACAGACAGACTGACAGACAGGTAGATAGGCAGAAAGACAGGTAGATAGATAGACAAACAGAAAGACAGATAGACAGACAAATAGATAAGCTGAGGTAATATATAAAAAAAACAAAATCACCAGGAATATTGGAACGAGTGAGCCTCCGAAGACCACGGGGTAGCGACATCGCCCACTCTCCCTCTCTCTCTCTCTCTCTCTCTTTCTTTCTCTCCGCGGCGTAGTGGTGGTATTGGAAGTTTTTATGGCTATCTACCGACCTTGTTTTTTTTTTTCGTTTTGTTTTTTCTTTTTCTTTTTATGTCCGTTACCCATTGGCCGGGAAACCTAGTGTTGGGCAAGAGGGGCGATGTGAGATGAAGGGCTGACCAATTCTACGTAGTCTGAGGTTGTATGTGTGTGTGTGTGTGTGTGTGTGTGTGTGTGTGTGTGTGTGAGAGAGAGAGAGAGAGAGAGAGAGAGAGAGAGACTTCACGTCCGATGCGTGGCTTAACTTTTACGATCCTATTCTTATTCACCTTTTATTATTATTATTATTATTATGATTATTATTACTATTATTATTATTGTTATAGCAAGCACTCAGCGGCCCAATCAGACCCTTAAGTGGTTGTTCTTGCCGATGGCACTTGGGCTTCTCCCTCAAATTTACCTCTTAAATAGTTATCATGTACAGTCGCGGTCATAAATATCGTTCCACTTTTGGGCCCAATAATTAAAGAACTCTTACCATATACTCTGAATAACTTGTTAGGCTCCGAATGTCTCATCACAGACTTTCAGAAATCTCTCTCACTGTGTCGCTGATTATCGTAGTACGGTGGATTATTTATTTATTTTTTTTTTCTTTGTCCGCGGTTGTACATTCACATGATTAGATAATGAAGGTAAGCCAGGATGGACACTAATATTTCACGAGGAATACAGTAGAGATCCTTAATAAAACACTGTAATATTGTGGGCAGAAACTGTGACATGGGTTGAACAATACTACCTGCCACGCGGCCCCCAAGAGACGCACTGGACATGGGTTGAACAATATTCCTTGCCACGCGGCCCCCAAGACACGCACTGGCACCAAACTTAACACGGACCTGCTCTGATATACCGGACATGCCCACGCCAAATTTCAGCTCATTCCACCCAGCAGTATGACCTGTAGAGGGTTTCCAATATATGGCGAAAACTCGGGCACAAAAACGCGCCTGGCTCGTCTGGAACTGATAGCACGCAGTTATAATTTACACCATCGCTGTCAACTCGCCGTTCCGCGTCTTTTGATGTTTGGCACGTCGAGATCAGAGGGGGTCAAATGTAGACACACACATACAACGCTTATTCGCACATTATTATTATTATTATTATTATTATTATTACTATTATCTGGTGATTTAGCGTGTGCTCGTATTTCTGTCACATGGGTGAGACCAGGACAGACCAACTCTCCGGATGTAGAATTTTGGTCTGACGTTATGACAAAAAGTTGGGTGTTCAAGTGTTATACTGCTCAGCTCCAAGTTACATCCTTTTCTTTCTTTATTATTTTTTGTTTACATCCTGTTATGGACGCCTGGTACTTTAGTGGGCCAAGGCGCTTAAATCGGTGGACCATAAGGATAGCTGGGACTGACAGATTGATGGATGGATGTATTTTTACCTCTGAGTCTCTTGTGTGTTTATGTTTTGCTGAAGACCACCAAATAATAGGCTTTCTAATAAACAGAGGCTTTGACGATATTAATTGCAAGACTCCTATGAACACTATATATTTTTTCGTTCATTCGTTCACATATTTTCAAAACAAATTTCAACCTTACTCCAGCGAATTTTTCAAAACTTTCCCGCCTACTCTACCGGCATTCTGGTTCGAAACTGCTGAGAATATATGTTCCTTCTGTAATATATGTGGCATGAAGCAAAGAATTTCTAGCGATTGTACCTTGCACTGGATTCACACGAACTTTCCTTTTCTTCTTCTTCATCTTCTTTATATATTATCACTCGCCTTTACAGTGCGAAGCGATAATGTTTTTGCCCGCTTCTGTGTGTGTGTGTGTGTGTGTGTGTGTGTGTGTGTACCTATTCCCATTATATCTCATGAACGGCTTGAGCTATCGATATGAAACCTTTAGGGTAACAAGATATGGCCTAAATCTTGGACTTGGCCAACAGCATATTCTGGCAGGCGATTAGCATTTTGCTCCCGAATGCTTTTCTTTCATTTATCTATTTCTGTCAACTTCTGCCTTTTTTCACTACAGTTTTTCCTAAATGTCTTTATCTCGTGGAATGTTATGTGTGTCCAGAATTACTAACACACACACACACACACACACACACACACACACACACACACACACACACACACACACACTTATACCACTATTCATTATAGCTTTGATCAACTCTGTAGTTTCGAAGTGGAAGTATTTTGGCCAGGAAATATTACGAGAAAACAAAAGCAATATTCATCATCATCGTCATCATCATCATCATCATCATAACTTCTCCCACCTAATGATGGGGCTGGGTAAAATAATAATAATAATAATAATATAATAATAATAATAATAATAATAATAACAACAACAACAACAACAACAATAACAATAACTTCTCTTATATTTTTACTCAACTTCCATCTTCATTCACTGCACAAAAACAGCTTAAAAAAATCCTCATTCTTTTTGGCCACGATCTGTCTTCATTCCGTGCAAGTTTGATCACCATTCTTGCCTTTGTCTGGTGGTGTTTTGAGCGAGAATCATGAAAAAAAAAAAAAAAAAAAAAACTTACTCTACTAGGCTTGCTTCGATGGGATTCTGATTGCATTACTCAGCAGACACTTCGGAATTTCTCCCTTATTTTCGTTCACATCGATCAGTGTTCAGCGAGATTCTGGGGCGTAACATCTCAGACTTGGCAGATTTTGGCAACACATCCTCCTCAGCGATTTATTTCTCACACAGCGCCATAAAATCGTACGCTGTAACACCTATGAAAAACTCTCGTCTGTTGGTATTACATGTGACTAATATACAAGATGATGTATATGTGTAACACGCAGAGACAAACATCTTTACGCAGAAAAATAAAAGCGTATAGCCTGCGTAGTGGTCATTAAAGACAGACAAATTTAATATTAATTCATACCAATATGGCTGGGAACACTGCATATTGAACGAAAGGTGACTACAGGCTGCTGGAAACAGGCTGAGGAATTTCATAGTTAACTAGCTATATAAATGAAAGAAATTACTAGCAAGGGACAGGTGCTACGAAGCTGTCTTTGCTAGTGGGTGCTGTCTCACTCCCCAGCACCACTCCCTTCTCTCTCCCTCTCCCTCCTTTCTCCCTCCCCCCTCCCTTCAATCTCTCCTTCCTTCCTTTAAGACTCCATCCCCCTTCTCCCTCAACGTCCCCCTCTCTTCCTCATTAACTCTGTCTCCCCTGTCCCTTCGCTCCACATACCCCTCCTTACCATGCACCCATCCCTCTCTTCCCATCCTCCTCTCCACTTCCTCAACGTCACTCTCTCTTCTTCCTTCCGTCTGTCTCCCTTCTTTGCTTCACACATCCCTCCTTACCATACCCCTATCCACCTCTTCCCATCCTCCTCTCCTTTCCCCCGTTCCCTCTCCCATCCTCCCCTTCTCTTCCCTCCTTCCCCTCTTCTCCCCCTCTCTCCTCCTCCTTCCCTCTGTCTCCCCTCTCCCTTCGCTTCATACATCCCTCCTTACCATGCCCCTATCCACCTCTTCCCAACCTCCTCTCCTTTCCCCCGTTCCCTCCCCCATTCTACCCTTCTCTTCCCTCCTTCCCCTCCTTCTCTCCCCCTCTCTCTTCCTCCTCCCAGACCCCACCAATCAATCTGGGCGTGGCGACCTCGAAACCCACTCTTGGTATCTGTTTTCAAGTTCTCGAGCAGCCAAGGACGCCCCGTTGCCATCTGCACATAGTTGGTTTCAATCAATAGGCTCTTGAAAATCTGACCTTAAGTGGGATGATAGAATGACCTTTGTGGGTATCACGAAGAGGCCTAGGGGTAGTCTTTTTAATATCTATCTATCTATCTATCTATCCATCGATCTATCTATCTATCTATCTACTTGTGTCTGTCTGTCTGTTTGTATATTTTTTTTTCTGTGTCCCATACCACAACAAGGTCTTGGTGCAGGAATATGTTGGGAATCTCTCTCTCTCTCTCTCTCTCTCTCTCTCTCTCTCTCTCTCTCTCTCTCTCTCTCTCTCTCTCTCTCTCTCACAAAAACTACCCTTGAGTGGGATGTTTGTGTGGCCTTCTTGAATTCCAGAACAAGGTCTATGATACCTTATGCACAGGGTATAGCAGTTCTCTCTCTCTCTCTCTCTCTCTCTCTCTCTCTCTCTCTCTCTCACAAAAACTACCCTTGAGTGGGATGTTTGTGTGGCCTTCTTGAATTCCAGAACAAGGCCTTTTATACCTTACGCACAGGGTATAGTAGTTCTCTCTCTCTCTCTCTCTCTCTCACAAAAACTACCCTTGAGTGGGATGTTTGTGTGGCCTTCTTGAATTCCAGAACAAGGCCTTTTATACCTTACGCACAGGGTATAGTAGTTCTCTCTCTCTCTCTCTCTCTCTCTCTCTCTCTCTCTCTCTCTCTCAGAATCCAGACCTCCCACACAGACAGTAAGAGTCAATCGTCCCCTTGAGATCCCGCCCCACAGAACAGAACAACAAGAGTCAGAACCCAGAGAACAACAGAACAAGAGTCAGAAACCCAGAGAACAAGGGCCAGAAACCCAGAGAACAACAGAACAAGAGTCAGAAACCCAGAGAACAAGGGCCAGAAACCCAGAGAACAAGAGCCAGAAACCCAGGGAACAACAGAACAAGAGCCAGCAACCCAGAGAACAGGAGAACAAGAGCCACAAACCCAGAGAACAAGAGCCAGAAACCCAGAACAAGAGCCACAAACCCAGAGAACAAGAGCCAGAAACCCAGAACAAGAGCCAGAAACCCAGAGAACAGGAGAACAAGAGCCAAGAACTACACAGAATCAGAGAACAAAGGCCAATCCACACTAAGAGCCAACAAAATTCAAACTTTCCCTAAAACACACACACACACACACACACACACACACACACACACACACACACACACACACACACACACACACACACACACACACACACACGCACGCACACAATACACACTTCATCTAGCACCCACTACACCCAGACGTCCCTTACACCCAGTTACACCCAGACATCCCTTAGAAACAGCCATACCACCTCGCCCTTATCTGCTCCACCCTCGAGGCGTTTTGCTAATGCTCCACTTGAATTCCACACGCCCTGTCTGGCTCCCTTTGTCTCTCTCATTTACCCGCATGCGGTAAATTATAGGTGGATTGTGGTACGGTGTGGTGCGGTGGTGGTAGGGTGTGGTGTGGTGGTGGTAGGAACAGGGGTATGGTGGGGTGAATTGGGTGTGATGGTGATTGGGTGTGTTGTGGTGGTGTGGGTGTGGTAGGGTGCGGTGTGTTGTGGTAATGGGGGGCGTCATAGCGGTGCGGTGGTGGTAGAGGGTGTGGCGCATTGTGGTACTGTAGTGGCAGCGCCTTCATAGTCACCCACACACGGTAAAATTATAGATGGAATGTGGCAGATTGTGGTGTGGTGACAGAAGTGTGGTGCGGGTGTGGTGTGGTGAAAGAGGTGTGGTACAAGTGTGGTGTGGTGGTGGCAGGGGTAAGGTGTACTGTGGTAGTGTGGCGGCAGTAAGGAACGGAGTGTGGTGTGCTGTTTTGCTGTGGTGGTGGGGAGGGGAATGTGCTGCTATACCGGTGGTGTGGTGGTGGAGAGGAGGGGAGGGGTGTTGTGGACTGTGGTGGTGCTTTGTTATAAAAAAAAAAAAAAAAAAAAAAAAAAGGATTTAAGAGTGCAAGTCTACAAAAAATTTTTCTGATAAATCAAATAAGAAATTAACATGGAAAAAGCCAAACAGAAGATCCGTTCCCTTCGAGATGCCTGGATATTTTAGGTGTGTTGTCTCGGTATTCAACACACACACGTCAGATTAACATGGACTGTCGTGGTGGTGGTGGTGGTAGGGATGTGGAAGTAGGGGTGGTCGTGGTAGGGCGATGTGGTGGTGGTGGTGGTGGGTGGATGGTGGTGTTGTGGTGGTAGGAATGATAGTGGAGTGCAGCAGTACATAGTGTTAGGGGAATGAAATGGGTGAGAGGTGGTCTGGTGTGGTGGTGTGTGGCAGTGGAGTGAAATTAGTGGAGTGTGTTGTTGTTGTTGTGGTGGTGGTGGTAGTGGTAGTGAAAGGGGAATGGGTGGAGTGCTTTGGTGTGGTGGAGTGTGGTATTGGAGTAAAATTGGTGGAATATTTTGTGGTGTGGTAGTGGTAGTGAAAGTGCTATGGGTGGAGTGCGTTTTGGTGTGGTGATGTGTGGATATGGACTAGAACTGGTGTACTGCTTCGGAGATGTGGTAGAGGTGTTATGGTAGAGGTATGGTGGTGGTGGAGATGTGGTGGTAGAGGTGTGGTGGTGATGGAGGTGTGGTGGTAGAGGTGTGGCGTAAGTGTGGTGAAATGGGCATAAGAAAAGCTGGGTAGTGGTCAAGGAAAGCATCTATTAAGGGTAGTGGTGAGGGGAAACATGGTAGTAATTATGGTAGTGAGAGGTGGCAGTGGTGGTAGTTGTGAAGGTGGTAGTTGTGGTAGCAGAGAAGGTGGTGGTAGTGCTGTAAGTGAAGGCAAGGATGGTGGTGGTGGTGGTGGTGGTGGTGGTAATGTTAAAACTGATGGCAGCAGTAGTGATGAGTGGATGGTAGTATTAATAGTAGTAGTAGTAGTAGTAGATAAAATGGTAGCTGTGTAGTCATATTAGGTACGGACGGGAAATAATGAAGTCTCTTGCAGTATTTTACATTTTGAAAAGAAGGACGAAGAATTTGGAAATACTGTAATGTCTAGGACTGGATGGAACAGCCTAACAGTGTATGGCTCTGAGTGGAGAATGATACGAGGGATGATGATGATGATGATGATGATGATATGATGATGAGTGGAGAAAGATCGGAGGGATATTAATGATGATGATGATGATGAGTGGAGAAAAATCGAAGGGATATTAATGATGATGATAATGATGATGATGATGAGTGGAGGAAGATCGGAGGGATATTAATGATGATAATGATGATGATGATGATGATGGTGGTGATGATGATGATGATGATGATGATGATGATATACCTTGCATTTATTAAAGTCACATT